>NW_020653851.1:22922517-22936356 GCF_003589595.1 Hyposmocoma kahamanoa | reverse complement strand
TAACGGATCGTCCGAACGGTAGGCGTGTGAGTGGCAAAAGCTTATAAAATAAACAAACAAACAGTAATCACCGTGACGTTTTATGAATTTGTGTTTAAGTTAAACGCAGAATGGAACAAAGCCAATTAGTGGCGCGCAATAATCGAGTTAAGTCGAACACTCGAGACAGGCGCGTGCGCTCGCCGTGAACAAGGATTTGTAGAGATGTGCTACGTAACCTAAGATTTATTGTACTTTAGTGATTGAATAAAACAAACTGTTACTTTTAGTATTGGCTGATCTGAAGTCAGCACTTAACTAAGAAGGTCCCTGAATCTTGAACAGGTTAAAGTGCCCTTCTCGTATACCCAAGGGTCGGTAGGGAGGGTCATCAAAGTATTGTGCATTATTTGTCATTGCATAGATTCCTTCCACAGTATATTGTATATTATAATTATGAATACAAAGATCGAACACTCAGAAAAAATTTCTTCGATCTTGCCGGATTCGAACCGATGTCTTCTAGCATACCGCGCCAGACGCTACACCAACTAAGCCACGGAACGAACCAGCGGGCCTCACGAATTTTTCTATGTGTTTGTTGTAATGTCTTTGTATTTGGTTTTTTCAATGTCTTTTTATCCGTAGCGCCATCTATGAGAAATCTTAGGTATTTCGTCACCCAGTTAGATACCTTTCAGCTACCAACCCTGGCTAGAGGTGCCGCTACTCATAGTATTTCAATTTTTATTGAATTAATATTCAATTATTTTTTATGTGAAATGACTCCCATATAATTATTAATTGCTTAATATAATATAAAATAATTTGCTTAACTACGTCCAATTATTGTTAATTATTATTAATTGTATTTTTTCTGAGTGTTCGATCTTTGTATTAATAATTATAACAAACTAATGGAGTAATTCCAGATAAAAAATAATTAAACATCAATAGTAGCAATAGAGCTCCCTGTGAAAGAGTCGTTCAGGGAAGTACTGCTGCATTACCTATTTGTGCCGCCAAGCAGTAATGTGAGCATTGCTGCGTTTTGGTTTTGAAGGTTAAGGCACAAGGGACTTGTCTCAACTTATGCCTCAGTGTGACGGTAGCAGTGGCAGTGCCCCTCGGATCTTTGTGATTTAAAACTCTGAGCGGAATTATGCCAAACGCTGTTCCTAGAATTTTGTGTCTGTGTTTTTAAGAGATGTTCAGCTACGAATTTTATTTTTCGCTGAAAGGAGGAAATCCTTACAGATGCCATAAATCCTAACTTCATGCTAACTGACGGTACGTACAGGCTAATACCTCCCTCCCACCCCAATTACTCTCTACGGACTTGTGATCCGTGCCCTGTATTTATTTCCTTCCGTTTTTTTGGTTAATGCTGACAATATTTCCTTCCGCGCATTTTATATCGAAACTAACACAGCATTTATCAGTCGACATAACACACTGCCATTACAATAGTTAACTCAAAAAGTGTATTTTTTTAGAAATAATGTAATACAGATTGCTCACTTCCCGTGAAAGAACGTATTAAAATTTGACATGTCCTCACCTGTCTTCGACAATCTGAATTCGTTCAGATTATAATTATACGTCATGTAATTAATCTTGGAAGGGGTGTTACAAATATTAGTAAACCATCAACAGTGACTCACGGCGCCATCTTTTAATCCTGTCTAACAATATTCTTCATATTAATATATGTAATGAAATAGCCCAATCTTGAATTTCACATTTTGCGTTACAACACTATTGTAATATCAGTACGATATTATTCAAGTTCGTTCACTCACAAATATCAGATTTAGTAACTGATATCTACTAGTATTTAGAAATACGTTTGCAGCACATCTCTATTCACGATTACACGGATTGATGGATTAGCGTACACTTGCGTGCATCTTGTTAAACACTTTTTGATTAACCGAGTGCGCTTGAGCATGCTTGAAATCATCCCATCAAACGCAATACTAGTGGGGAAATTGAGAAATATTGTTACAAGAATTGCAGCGCCGCGATTTGAGGAAATTTGAAAATGGTTTTCATTTAATATTGTTCTCTCTATATTGCGTTTCGTATGTTATTGTTGAATACTAAGCTACTCCAAGAGTACTGTCTTTTCATTATACCATGTGACGGGACGAACTAGTCATGGGTTTGGTAGTAAGCTACACACCTGTCCATAAAAGTTGCAGTGCCACTCAGAGCTTTAAATCACAAAGATCTGAGGGGCACTGCCACTGCGCACTTTAAAGATATTTTAGCTAAGCATCACTAGGGTAAGTTTTGATATATTCGATACGTTAACTAACTTTTACTGCTTTGAAATAGAGAACTACCACATGACACGTAACCGCGCTTTAGTTAGTGAACAGTAGTACGCCCGTCCGTAACAGTCGCAGTGCCACTCAGAGCTTTAAGTTGCAAAGATCTTAGGGGCACTGCTACTACGTCCGTCACCCTGAGACATAACTTGACTCATGTCCCTCTAATTTCACCAGCACCCTTACCCTTCAAAATCGGAACACAGTAATGCTGAAATTTCTGCTTGGCGGCAGAAATAGGTAAGGTGGCAGTACCACCCTGAACCAACCCTTTCACAAGGTGCTCTCCTGCTACTGAAAACTAATTTAGTCGGGATTGTTCATAGCTATGTTTGATGAACGTGTTTGATGTCTCTTGTGTCTGTAATTTCACCAGCACCATTACACATTGTACATACATACATACATATACGTCACGCCTTTTTCCCATCGGGGTAGGCAGAGACAACAGTCTTCCACTTGGTACGGTCCTGACACACATCTTTCGCCTCATCAACACGCATCAATGCTTTCATACACGCTCGTCGGTTAAGGGTACTCTTGACCTGGCCCTTCTTTAGGATGGCCTCAATTTGGTCATGATAAGTTCTCCTTGGTCGGCCCATACCAACTTGCCCGCTTACACTCGCCTAATAAATCTGTTTCGTCACTCTTCTTTCATTCATTCTCTCCACATGTCCGAACCATCTAAGCATCCCTTTCTCTATCTTTGTCACTATATCTTCTTCCACGCCGCAACGCTCTCTTATCACACTGTTCCGTAATTTATCCATCCGAGTCACTCCAGCCATACTCCTCAAAGCTCTCATTTCTACTGTATTAATTCTATTTTCATGCTTCTTCTGCCAAACCCAACATTCACTACCATACATAAGTGTAGGAACCAGCACCCTCCCAATCGTGCCTTTTTAGACAATTTCTGGCTGCCCTTGAAGGTATGCAAGGCACCATTCACCTGATTCCCAGCGTTCACTCTTCTTTCAATGTCTCTTTCACATTTTCCATCACACGTAAACATAGAACCCAAATACTTAAACTCTTTCACTTGATCCACTTTCTCTCCTTCAATCAATATCGTGCAAATCGTCATATCTTCCTCTCTTTCAAAAACCATTACCTTTGTCTTTCCCACATTAATTTTCATTCCTCTCCATCTAATTTATTTATTTATTACACATTGTTCTTTATTTATTACAAATATACCATTTACGTGGATCGACACTACCTTCAGGATCTAAATGGATCACTACCAAGTCGTTTTGTCATCCAAGTACGCAGAAGCTATGTAATAATAATAACGCACACACTCAACAAAGCCCCACACTAGGGAAACCCTGTGTCGCAGGTGCCATGGACACACACGTAGACAACCACAAATTACACCCAAAGTCACGAGATAAACGAATGTAGGTCATAAAAATATATCTCCCGGCCCGGGAATCGAACCTGGGAACTCCGCGTGGCAGTCCGGCTTGGTAACCGTTCGGCCACGGAGGCAGTTAAATGTAATGTAAAGCTTTAGTATGAAGTTTTTGTTTCACTAGTTTCAAACCGCGTGAATGCCAAATGTTGTATACCAACCGGAGGCGTATACGTTGACCGTTAAATTTATTTACGACTGATTTGTGAGTTTGTGAAGATTACCATCAATAACAGCTCGTATGTCTGTCACTGCTTTTCATTGAAAAAAAAATTGCAATTCTTCTCAACATGAATTACATGTCATGAATGTGCTGTGATGCTAGTGTAAAAATGTTAATCTCTTTATAAACTTATCACTCAAAGACATTATTCAACATACGAGTAATTGTAATGTACTTTTTAGTATTTTTTTATTGAATTTTTTAGTAGCAATATAGCCACCTACTGTACTGCCACCTTACTTATTTCTACCGCTAAGCAGTAATGTTAGCATTCTGTGTCCCGGTTTGAAAGAGTAAGGGTGCTGGTGTAATTACAGGCACATGGGATTTGTTAACTTATGTCTCAGGGTGACAGGCGCAGTGGCAGTGCCCCTCAGTACTTTGCGATTTGAAGCTCTGAGTGATACTGCAGTTGTTACGATTAGGCGTACTACTGTCCACTAACTAAAGCGTGGCTAAGTGACTTGTGGTCAAATATCCGTTTCAAATGGCATAAGATAGAGCTAAATTCTCTATTTCAAAACAGTTAAAGTTAGTTAACATATCGGATCTATCGAAACTTACCCTGTTGATGCTGAGCTAAAATATCTTTAAACATTTTCATTATTCTAAAACTGGGTTATGGTTTTTATATGATATCTCAAATATGATTTTGTCACATAGCCGTGTTTTAGTTAAGGCACTTCTTCGTGCCGTCACTTGGTATTGTAATAATCTCAGTACAGAGTAATAAAAAACCGACCTCAAAAGTATGTGGAATTTTAATGCGGGACTTGACACAGGAGATAATAAAAATCGGTTCTCACTACTCAAAGTATATTGAGAGAAAAACGCCTTAAATTGAAGAATAGCAAAATCAACCATTAAAATAATTGCTCCTTATAATAAAATGTAGGCGATATTTATAAAAATGAATCTTCATGCGTGAAAAGCCACCGGTAGAGTTGGATGATTTTCTTCAAAATTAAATGGGAATATGGAG
Source organism: Hyposmocoma kahamanoa (assembly GCF_003589595.1). Lineage (NCBI taxonomy): Eukaryota > Metazoa > Arthropoda > Insecta > Lepidoptera > Cosmopterigidae > Hyposmocoma > Hyposmocoma kahamanoa. Next base: position 22,931,419 of record NW_020653851.1, on the reverse strand, counting down.
ATGCCCTCTTCCCAACAATAAAAGAATCACGAAAATCGGTTCACAAATACCGGAGTTATAGCGTAACGTACAAACAAAAAAACAAATTAATTGAGAACCTCCTCCTTTTTTGAAGTCGGTTAAAAAGAAAGATACATAATTGTATTACTAATTAAATGGCTCTTGCAAGTAGGTACACGCTAATGTGCAAGCTAGCAAAGCTTATATACCAAGACGTTTTATCATCCATATTGCACCACAAATTCCGCAAGTCCGCCGAGATTCGGGACATTTCATTGTTTGCCACAATCCCCCTTATGCGGGACATTACTCGGGACCTGAATACAGGACATATTGCGGGACGCCCGCTAACCCCGCGATATTAATGCGGGGTTCATCTTTAATAAAGTTTTATGATTCTTTGGCTTACTCATATTACTTCTATAAAATAGTTTTCGGTGTTATTCCCCCGAAATTGAAGCTACTTCTATGCAAATGGTAGTACGATGTAAATTGTTATAAAACTCTCTGGTTGCCAATGGCAGGGTGAATATTTCATACCTTTAATAGTAAATTGACGTGACTTCATTTTCGGAAAATGGGAAAAAAAACATTTGAAAAAATATGACAAAGTTTTATTATAATTAAGTTTTCTTGAATATCAGGACGTATAACCACCATGATAATATTTTTTATTTGTGAAATTACTCCATTATTATTAAACAAAAATTGAACACTTAGACAAAAATTCTTCGATCCGGCTGGATTCGAACCGACGTCTCGCTCGACGCTACACCAACTAAGCCACGGAACGAACCAGCGGACCTCACGAAGTTTTCTATGTGTTTGTTGTCGTTTTTGTATTTGGGTTTTTAACGACTTTTTTGCCGTAGCGCCATCTATGATAAATCATTTCTTCAATCTGCTGTAATCAATGAAAATTGAAGATAGAATTCAAGCTGGCTGAGTGAACTAGGGCATGAATTCGGTTTCGCACACTTTCCGATAACCGATTGCAATAAAACTTGGCAAATAGATGTAAGGAATACAACAAAGGCAGATAAGCAAACCTTTGAGGTCAGTTTTTAATTTATTTACATGAAATAAGTAAATAACAAACCTATTTTATATCATAGACTTTACTATAGATAGTTCTCTAAAAATCCGCTAAATGGCATTGACCCTTTTTACTTAATTCCTGCCTCGCTGTGTTAAGATTTTTCCCTCGGATGGTGACTATTTGAACCGAATTTTACTTACGTGTGAGAAATATAATTACTATTGATACTTGTCTAGTTGTTGAGTTCTTGTGGGAACGACTGCCTGATAGTTACTTTTTGCATTTGTACCAATAGTACCGCTCTCGCCGGTTACAATTAACTTGGTACCTTGCATGAATACTTTTGGAAATAAAACCTGACATTGGGCTGGAAGTTGTTTTACTCAATTTGGTGACGTCATCAAGTAAGAAAAGAACCCCCACTACAGCGCGTATCTGACCTATATGATAGAAAGTGACTATGCCGCATGCACGCCTATACATATAATACTTATTCACTCTCGCCTTGAAAAGGGCCTAGTCATAGCGTTCAGGGAACTAGTCTACAGGCAGGGAATCCTACTCCACAGTAGTACGCCATATAAATCTGGAAATTGAACTGAATATCTTTGGTACGTTGAGGGTGTAGCCTACACGGTATAGGTATTGTGTGTGGGAGCAAAATGCAACTGGCGCTAATCCTGCGGTAATCGTATCGGATATGATGACTCTGGTTCGTATGGACAGAACGAAACGCTGCAACAAAGCACACAACGAATTTTTTTGCGTTTCCGAGCATGTTTTCAGGCCAAATTATAATTCATGTAGCAAAATGTTATTACAGTATTGCCGAATTCTTCGATGATATAAATAAATAATGTACCGAAATCTTTAAATATTTTTAAATGTCATCACAATCTTTGAAAGGGTTATATAATGTACGCGTTAGTATGTTCCTATGCACTAATTTACAATTTAGAGTTTAAAATGCAAAGAAATAAATTGAATTTTGATGAATAGATAGATATGAATATTATAAGACTTACACTGTTGTATATGAAACTCTAATTTATATTACCATGGTTAAAATATGTACTATGTTATAAGTGCATTTTGCTACGCCCTTACAGGGTCTCACATGTAGTTCCTACCATAGTTCTAAGTTTGTGTACACTTAAGACTATATGTGAAATGCAAATAAATAAATAAATAAATAATTAGGAATATCGTTTTTTGGAAATAATTAATTCTATTTGCAGACGAAATTAAATATAGGTAAATTTAATATAACTGACGTTATATTAAATGTGGTGTATAACTTATGATCGTTATTAAAAATGAGTGTTAGTGTAAGTGATCGTTATAAAAAATGAAATTATACAATGTAAGTTTATATAAATGTTCGTTATATGAAGTGAATTGATTTATCCGCTCACGCGATGCGCTCCTCCTACCGCAAAATGGCGGCTATTTGGTTTCGCAAAATAGAAAAGGATTCAGTTTAAATACAAGTTTTTATAAATAAAAACTATTATTCTGCATTGCTAAATAAATACCCTCCGTACTACCAACAAAAACATCACAAATAAAATGCAGTAATACACCGCCAATCCTGCACTTAAAAAGCACTAATGAAGTTTTTGGTGTACTTGGTTAAATATGATAATATTCCGTTTGAGTGGCTCTAACGTTTACCATGAAATTACTCCTTAAAGTATAGTTTATAAACATTTATATTCAGGGTAAAATTAAAAAACGCTACTTACGGTATGTTTTGAATAAATAAACACCGAAATCACCAGCCCAAACAATAACACGCACGATTGTCGTGACGTATTTTTGAAGTTGTTTATTTTTTTAAATGACAGACCCAGGCATTAAAAACTTTACGGTTTGCTAGAGTATTTACCGAAATAGCAATTAATATTAGTCCTTTTACCTGTTATAACTTCGATATCCGATAAATCGGTATAAAATCATCACCGGCACCTCTAGGTGCGGTATGCGTCTACGGCTGCACGTATCGCGTGAGCGGATATTAAATGAGTTTATAGGAAGTAAAATTATGCCAATTGAACGTTACGTGAATAATATTTATATGATATATCGCTGATTGCAGACCACTTTTCTATACCGCATTTTTATTTCGCATTTCTATAGCAGTTTGGTACAAATATAACGTTGCAGTAAATTTTATGAAAGATTTGCTGACGTTACTAACTTCAAAATTTGGTATATTGGTATTCATTTTGGGAGGATCCGGATAGCATGAGCACAATTCGGTATTTGCAGGATTCACGAAGGCTTTAGAGCTTTGTTCTGACATCGCTAATCCGAGATAATACCTACATCGACTAATTTATTTTATATATTATATATTTCATAAATTTATTTTATTATTTAATAATTAATTACTACAATCTATATTATGTAACATAGTACTGTTATGGAGAGACGTTTAAAGACCCTACGTATAAAATTATTAATAAGAAAAATCGAACATTTGGAAAAAGTTCCTTCGATCCGGCCGGATTCGAACCGATGTCTTCTCAGCGTCAGCCACGGTTTGCTAACCGTGGCTGACGCTATGCCAACTAAGCCACGGAACAAACTTGCCGATTTCTATGTGCTTGTTGCAAATCTTTGGTGTTGGTTTTTTAACGACTTTTTATGCCCTGCGAATTTATTTCTTCACTCAGGGAGGTTTAAAGTTACCATCGATTTTGTAATTTCCAAGTTTTTATTGAATGTCACGATATTTTACTATCATGATATTCAATTATTTTTTGCCTTTGAGTCGGGAAGTCAAAGTCAAAGAATTATTTATTGAAGAGGTAAAATAAATTTACACTTGAAACCGTCACAATTAAGCTACTGATCGTTCACTACGCTGACCTCCCTGAGAAGAACGAGCAAGAAACTCTAGGGATTGCTCTTTTCAAATAAACTTAAATGCTATGGAACATCAGTTGAACCAAATTTATATGGAATCTAGAGCCATGTCGTCTTTCCATACATCTTTATCTAACACGAAGTCTTCAATTTTGTAATATGACTTTACTTAGTAAGTAAAAGTCTTAAAACAGGCCTTAAACGAATGGACGCATTATCTCCTTTTAAAATTTTCATTCACCCTCAACAAAGGCGTTAAAAGCTGTTTACAAAATTAATGAAATTCCCACAATAGAAGATCACTGTAAGCGTTACTGGGCACAAAAACACTTAAAACATTAATCTGCCATTCATAAATAGCTATAAGCAAGCAAGCCTTAATAAGCAAGCTGTATTTAAATACCTTATATTAAGGGTTCGTGAACAAAACAGCATTGTAGCACTAAAAACAGTTGCTGCTTATTGATATTAAGGCAGACATTTTTGATTTTCATCATTGTTGCTACTAAAGGGTACCAGTAAAGTTCCTTGTGAAAGAATTCGTCTATATATAATATACCAATGCAATATACCAGTATAATATTTAACTGCCTCCGTGGCCGAACGGTTACCATGCCATGAACGGTTACCGGACTACCACGCAGAGGCCCCGGGTTCGATTCCCGGGCCGGGAGAAATATTTGTATGGCCTACATTTATTTCTCTCGTGAGTTTGGGTGTAATTTGTGGTTGTCTATGTGTGTGTCCATGGCACCCGCGACCTAGGGTTCCCCTAGTGCGGGGCTATGTTGAGTGTGTGCTTTATTATTATTATTATATACGGTGCAGTATGGTCGCGGGTTGAAGTTTTTCTGTGTGTTCGACCTTTGCAATAACAATCATAATTTTACATTGTTTGTAAGATTGTTTAATCTCTTATAAGAAACAAAAACGTATATGCTACATTGGTATCCTTAAAACTAGATTTAAATCACGGAAACCCAAAATAAACTTCGCCTGCATAGAAACTGTCAGCTATTGATTGAAAAATAATGTAGCCAGTCTATTTCAGAGGAACGTGTCCGGTTCGATCGACGTCGGAATTGAAAGGACGTGAAACTTTAATAACCGGAATGTATGCTTCAATCTCGATTGATTTGTCTAGTCTAAAAATAAAACTTGGCTTTTCTGTTGACTGCTTCTGGATTTTTCTTTTTTTATGTAGTATACTAATCATGTATCGACGAGAAAAGCAAGTGAAACTTTATCGTGAAAGCACCTATCTTCTTTCTTACTTCTTTTGATGTAAGATGTAGTGAGCTGAGAATAATTATATTTAGTAGCAGTACAGCTCCTTGTGAAAGAGTTCGTCCAGGGAAGTACTGCTGCCTTGCCTATTTCTGCCGTCAAGCAGTAATGTGAGAATTACTGCGTTCAAGGATTAGAAGGGCAAGGGACATTACAGACACACGGGACTTGTCAACTTATGTCTCAGGGTGATAGGCGCAGTGGCAGTGCCCATAAGATCTTTGCGATTTAAATCACTGAGTGGCATTGCAACTGTTCTGGATAGACGTATTAGTTGTAGTAGTAGACGCTTACCACCAGACGCACGACTTGTTCGTCCAGCACTTCGTGTTATAAAAAAAAGATATGGCGAGTTGAGAATTTGGTACAGTCTTCAGCACAACAAACTTATTCATTTTTATTCGAATACCAACCCCAGATTAACACAACAAAATACATCTTTGTGAAGCTTGATATGTTGCAGTCGTACAAAGGCAGCGATGGATGGCTTTATCGAACAGTGGTCTATCTCAAAAATACCTTATTCATCACTAAGATGATTTTAATAGAATGGAGGATTTTCTGACGCCCCTTTTCATTGGTCTAAATAATCAGACGACAGAATCGTCTGAGGTGCAATAGAAATGAAAACATATTTCCAGATCTAAATCGTGTATCTATATCGACGTTTAAAGTGCAAATTGTTTGTTGGTAAATTAATAATAAAGTGTTTGACATAAGAACTTTGTGTCTATAGTAAAAAATGGTTTTCTCATTGTCCATAGGCATGGTGGTGAACGGCTTCGTGAATGTGGTGATTACCACAATAGAGAAGCGGTTCGGCCTGCGATCCATGCAGACGGGAGTTATCGCCGGAGGGTATGTTGTTGTTGACTCTGTTACTTTTATCAAGAACCTTAAGTCTGTTGCCAACAACGCAACGATAATCTCTGCTTATTTTATAAATTTCTAAGAACTCGTTCTTTTTATCCTCTGGACATTTTCGTTGAATCGCACACCCATTATTCGATTTTACATTATATTTGTTATTATTTGCATATTTCAAATTATTCTCATTTATTGAACTACATTAAAAAGTTCTCCTCACAATTTTCCAATTATTAATGTAACAACAAACTGTTTCTTTTTATTATTCCTTTTTTTCGTTTGTCGCGTTCAATTTTTACGTTGATAAAATGTGCAGAACTGTCAAAATGTTTTAAAATCAGCTGTGACTTTGCGGCCATGTTTGGCACTGCGATATACTTTCACGGCCATTAGTCGTAGCATGACAAAATGTGACGTCACGGTGCTCGCCATGTTCTCTATTGTGATAAAATTTCAAAATGGCGGTTTTACCACTGCTTTTGACAGCTAATTATTACCGCGGCGGCATGTTACGCATACGAGTCTAATCAGATCAAGGGAATTTTTCTTTGATTTTTGTATTAAAAATATATATATTTTTATAGAAAATGTGTACCTATTATGATTGTAAACACATCATGAATAAATATTGCAAATAACAATGAAATTTGTTTCAGTTATGACATGGCGTCTTTTGCCTGCCTGGCCCCCGTGACGTATTTAGGTGGGCGCACGGGCGCATCCAAGCCACGCTGGTTGGGATGGGGCGTGCTGCTGATGGGCACGGGGTCATTACTATTCGCACTGCCGCATTTCCTCGTCTCACCGTACAGAGCAGCTGGTGACGAGCCCGACGATCTCTGTTTTGTGAACCGCACTATGGTTAGATTCATTGTTCATTTGTTGATCTATTTCAAAATATTCTGATAGATGAATTCGTACCCTTGATATAACAAAGTCATAATATGTGAACATACGTCAGAAATGCTTTTATCACATGGAAGTAATAGAAATAATGTATGAAATTGGTATCTATAATGCTATGGCCACACAGACACGGTAGCGAGAGCGTTACGGGGCCGGGAATTTTTGTAATGTTCGAGGTCTTTGAAACGTGCCACATTGAAAACGGGTGGCGGGGCGCACGGGCCGAACGTTATTACAAACAGGCGCAGGCAGAGTCCTTGGTGAACGCGAGGCGGGTGCGGGCGCAAAGCTGTATTCCATTCAGTTCTATGCAACACATAACTGCGACGTTCATCCCTCGGACCTTAATGTTGTAAGAGAACGTTCTCTACGAATGCCTTAATAGCCTTGCAATAGTTTATTTAATGAGAAATCGCGAATAGTATGACAGTTGTATCGAACCGGTCCTATACGCGCTCGGGATGAGACGCGCGGGCGCCACGGCCTAGCGTGACGTCACGGGGAGCGGCAGCAGCGCAGTGGCGCTCGCCTTGTCTCGCCTCGCCTTACTAATTTTGTATTACTTGCAAACCAAACTATACGATTGAGACGGCGAATATAACTAGTCCTATTGTTAATACAGTCCACTTTTATTATTAAGATGATATAATTCCTCCAGTCATCATCGCGGTGCAATGACGAGTCGTCATCGGAGGGCGGCTCGTGGGCCGTGGCTGTGTTCGTGTTCGCTCAATTGCTACACGGCGCCGGCGCCACGCCATTATTCACCCTCGGCGTTACGTACATCGACGAGAATGTATCGAAGAAAATGTCCTCTGTATACCTAGGTAAGTTGTAACAAGCAAGCATTACCCATGCTTAGCAAACGATCACTGTAAAGTTGCAACTAGATATTGTAGCATGCCATGCAATGTGTGATAAACCCTTGATAAACCTTCTCGTGACATATTTATTGCAGTTGATATAGCTATGTTGCCTTTATTACATTTTTATTGGGAGTCCTGAATCGCTAAGATACCGCACTAGAATCAATCGGTCTTTCGGTTATTTGGTAATGAACAAGGATAACGATTTGAAATAGCGTATGTATAAGCTATCTTTGTCGTTTAAGTATATTAGTTATTATTTACGTATTTCAAATTACTCTCATGTATTGAACTGTTTTAAAAAATGTTAACCTCACCCTCACCTCACCTTTTTCCAATCATTTATATAAATCAATTTGTTTGTTTTTATTGTTTCTTTTTATTTCGTTTGTCGCGGTCAATTTTTATAAATATAAAATATAAAATTACTAATAAATAATTAATAAATAATATAAAATTACTGTGAACTTTCACAACGGTTTAAAATCAACAGTGTCATTGCGGCCATATCTGGCACTGCGATATTCTTTTGCAGCCATAGGTCGCGGCGTTAGCGATGCGACAAAATCGGTGTTCACCATGTTTGCTATTATGATAAAATTTTAAGAGTTTATCACTCGAATTTGATAGCTAAAAGTGCATATAATAGCTTTATCGCGGCCGCATGCTACGGGGGTTCCTCAGATCCACCTCAGATCTTTGCTATTTAAAGCTCTGGAGTGGCACTGCAACTGTTATGGAAAGGCGTGTAGTTTACTATCAGGCGCACGACTTTTTCGTTCCTTTACTTGATATTATAAAAAAAACACTGCTGTGAAATGGAAGTAAGCAATAAAATAATAATCTTCAATATATCTAATGTGCAGTGACTTTACAAGTACCCTCAGTATTAAACGGCAATATCCAGTTAATAAATATGCGAAATATGCCCCTTGTTGACCCATTCGCGCCCTAGCGGCGCTATAAACAGAGGAAACCACTTACGCGCTGGCTTTATTAAATCATTCTACCCACTGTACTGAAATAGGGGGTAGCTCAGATTACGCTGCGAGAGGCATTTCTATAA
>NW_020653851.1:22904066-22922507 GCF_003589595.1 Hyposmocoma kahamanoa | reverse complement strand
TCTATGTTCAGCCAGCAGATTACTCATAGAGTACAGCCTCGTCTACAGTACACGGTACACCTTCTCTAAGGGGTAATTGCCATGAATTTTATTATTATCTTTATTTTTATTTATGCCATAAACAAAAAGGGTCGGTGGTGGTTTGTGTTTCCCTATTTCGGTGTCGGAAAATTAATAATAATGGGCAAATTGTCGTTTGTTTCTTACACTTTTACTCTAAATCTGTAGCCACCTTAAAGCTTTTTCTGACCGGCTTACTGATATTCAGTGTCAACATCTATCATATTGCTTCTCTTGTTTGCTGAGTTAATAATTGTTTAGGAAATGAAACTATTTTTCCGGATTTAATTCTTAAAAATGACTGACAACCGTCATCAACATTATGTCAACCGTGACCATAGGACCTGTAAACTGCCCGAAACGTTGGTTTGTTTGAAAAAACAAATAATTCGCGATTTAAATCCGGAAAAATAGTTTTATTTCCTATGTGTAACAAGCGCGAAAACCTAAGAACTCGATATTAATAATTGTTTGCTTATTGTTTCGTTGATTGCATTCAAAGTTACTTATTATCGTCTTCCTTAGCTGTCAAATCGAGCCTCTTACGTTTTGACGACTATAGTACTTTTTCATTGACAAATACATTAACTGTCAATAATTCATTTAGTGGGTAGCTGTAATTGGCCTATCGAATAATTGTTATATAGTTATTTTTGATACAAGTGCGGAAAGTTAGTCATTATTCACGAGTCTCGAGGCCAAGACTCGAGACAAGTGAAAATGACAAATCCGCATGTGTATCAAACAACGTTTTTTAATACATTTGCGAAAAACCTACATTGAAAGTAAAATAAAACAGTATTTAAAAAAAACCTCATTTTATTCCTTTGTTTGATAAAAATTCAGAGTACAATTTGAACAATTATTAAGAGTAACACTGTACTTTGAGATCTTTGCCGGCAAGTTCACAGTTTGACTCAAGCTGCTGTTAATTTCGCATGTCTGCGTCGATTCTGGCTCAGGTCCTTGATTATTAGTTGGTGTACAAAAACGTTGACGTCCGACGGAATCAGATGAACTTGTTCCTGGTTCAGGTTTACAAATATTGTCGGGGGTCTGAGACGGGCCTGGTTGGGGTTCATAAAACGTGGAAGATTGTGGAGTAGGCTGACAGTGTTCAATTGGTGGCTGTATATGGATAGACTGTGTTATTTGGTTTCCGATTTTCAATTTGTTAACAATGGAGCTTTCTATGTAGCCTTCAGCAACGTGACTCGATCTCCATCCACCATGTCGCTTTAGGGTTGTCATATTAGCCCCAGAATCTGCAAGTAATGTGGCAGAAGACCTATGAAAACTATGACCTGTACAAAGGTAAATCGGCATCTGGTAAATTAAAAAATGTGGCAATTTCTTTTGGCATGTTTCCAAATTTATTGATGCCAATAGCCTGCGCAGTGCATTTCCCTTTCTGATAATTTTGAAAAAAACGGTCACTCTTTCCTTTTGATGTACGCTGACTGTAGTATTTCCTAACAACTTCGTAAAATGGCCCGTCAACAGTAAACGATCTCGGAATTTTATTTTTAGTATTTGGGATATTTACTACTATCATATTTCCATGAGTTGCAATATCTTTAACTGTAATGTTGCACAGTTCTTCGCGCCTGCATGCACCAGAGATCCCAAAAATGAGTGCAACCTGCAAACTAATTTAATAAATAATATTAGTCACATATTTATAGTGTAGATAACTTAATAAGTGTACATATCAGAAACGAAAGATTGTGTCTAAGTCCTACCTTTGTAGGACTTAGACACAATATTAAATATTGATGATCTGGAGCTACGTTAATAAATCTTTCAATGTTAGATGTCAACACTTTAGACTTCTTGGTTTGGTATCCTTCAGATTTCCTCTTCAGAAACGCAGTCAAATTCGTGTAGTTTTTTATATCAATGTCGTTTTTTGTTTTAATCATAGTTTTTAACATGGAATATTTTGACCACATAGTTGATGCATGGTATTTATTGGACAGTTCGAGAAAATAAGCCATAAGTACGTTTTCCGAGAATGAAACCGTTTTGTTTTCTAGCTTCCAGTCTATAAACTGATCATAGACGGCTGTGTATTTATCTTTCGATTTATCCGGTAAAGTACTATTGCTTGCTATTAATGCTTTTGCACGTATCTGGTGGTGTTAAATCTACAATACACTCGTCGGAATCACTCATTTTTTGCATAAATAATATTGTCAATTTTTTCTTTAGTAGTCAATAACAAAATCAAATCGTAAAAAAGTTAATGAAAAAGGCGGGAATGTAAACGATGAAAAAAATTAGTACTTTTTTTGGCTGACTTTTTTCAATATGGCAACTGTTGCCAGTATTCAGCCACATTAAAATTACTATTTTATATTACTTTATTTTCTACATAATCGCTACTAAGGAGCATTTACTTCATAGGTGTAAAAATGCGGTCTCTCCATAGATATAGTATAGTAATGACGAATGACTTACGTCACAAAGCACATAAATATGAAATAAATATACAATCTCTTTAGTTCTATGTTTAAGACTTAAAACAACAGAACAGTGAATAAAAAAAACTGGAAAAGTAAAAAGCACAACAAAACCAAACAGAAAAACTCTTACACACTAATGTTAGTAAATGAAAATTACAAATATTTGCTAAATGAAGTTGTATCCAGTGTTCAAGGAATGAACGCTTAATCCTGCCACCAAGGAGGTTGTTAACAGCTCCACGCACATCAAAGAGGCCACTCTCTGTAGCATGATGGCAGCAAATCCATCTACTTACGCATCACATTTTTTAAGAATAAAAACTTAATGGCTGTTGTTATCCCAAATAAAATAAAAAAGAAAAATCTAAGAGTTAAGGAACTTGCAGTTACAGCATTTCCGACAATTCTCTCTTTGCACAAACCTCCTTGTATTGCATAAGCACCGATAACCTTTAAAGTTTCCATGTGAAGGGCGCTTCGAGAGGTACGCGTGAGGTCTAGTGTGTACCTCTTAAGGTATTGGGAAGAACAGAGTGGATAAGGTGTGTGTTACAGTAGGACACAAGAACAACTCTTGTGTAACAAAAATATATCCGATACCCAAATCGATGGGACCATCATTACGTTCTACAACATTGTATATATTTTACATACAAACATTATACTCAAGTATGGGAATGAATGCACTACTAAAACTACTTAAGCTTAAATCTTTAAGGCCATGTATTAAGGGCGAAAAAGACATTGTGTGTTTCTCGTCGGCAGTCCGAGCCGAGTGTCCAAACACGCAACGCGGTTTTCGGACATAACGCATTCACATAAACTTTTTTTGACCGGCTGTAGTCATGTAGTCATCGTACACATGGTGGTAAGCGACATCCCTATCCATTACAGTTACAGTGCCATTCAGATTTCGCTGCCTTTATACTTTTACTTATTTTGCAACCTCGTTGGCCCAACGGTTTGCTCTGTGGGCGCTGGATGAGGAGGCACTGGGGTCGATTCCCGGTAGAACCAATTTGGGAAATGATTTTTTCTAAATTTCTCTGACGGACGGCTGAAGGACGGCTCTGCCCATTAACAGTTAGCAGCCTTGGACTCGGTGGAGCGAAAAGCAGAGACTTATTAACAATCATTCTCTTGTGGAGTCGAAGCTTCAAAATCTCGACTATCGCAGGAAAGTAGCCTGCTTGTCAGTTTTCTGCTTCGGATATATTTCGGGTAGTGTGCGCAGGAACTTTTCAATTTGGTTCCGCCCTCACCGTTCCTCCTTCGGTCGACTAGAAGGTCCGGAGCACTCCATTCTTATGTCGTTGATATTCCACCAATTCGCACTAAGCGCTTTGCTTCCTCCTTTATGATGCGTACGGCAAAGGAATGGAATGCTCTACTAATTAATTAATCTGTATTTCCCGAAAAGTACATTTAAGTATTATATAATTTCAATAATTTCACCAGCACACTTACCCTTCAAAACCGGAATGCAGTAATTCTGCATTACTGCTTGACGCGAGAAGTAGGTAAGGTAGCAGTATTTCCGTGGACGAACTCTGTCACAAGGAGCTCTACAGCTACTAAATACTTTTGCTCGAACGCGAAATGCGCAACGTCTTTTCACTTTTATTATTTGAACATAAAGTTTTTTTTTTCAGACCGACTTATGACGAATCCACTTTCATAAGTGTGGTGATTCCCTTATGTGTAATGTGTAATAAACAAATAAATACGATATATTGTTATGACTTGTACGATCAAATGCCTCTGATAGAATTGTTTTTATTGGCAAATATCAATCCTATTGAATATTTTGAAACAAAAAGTCTGAGGTTCCAGATCGAGGCTTCCTTCATTATACTAGTCTGTTTAAATAATTCTTAACAAGGGGTGTAATCAGTTAAACAAAAAAAAAAAACACGAATCCAACTGTCAAGTTGCTTGCATTAGTTCGTCAGACATAGAAAGATAGTGTCTAAAAATTTTACATGTGGTTACATTTCTTACATTTTTCGTAACTTTGAACCCTTTACGTAACTTTTGTTTTTAGGGCAGTTTTCGTAATTTTTGAGAACGACGACATTAATAAAATCCAGCTGTATTTGTTATTAAATCCCTCAGTGGTATAATAATCCTAAATAGATCTCACCCAATTTAGACAACAAAGTAATTGAGAGATTACTTATCGAGTTCTTAGGTTTTCGCGATTGTTACACATAGGAAATGAAACTGTTATTCCCGATTTAAATCGCGTATATTTGTTTTTTGAAACAAGCCAACGTTTCGGGTCTATTACAGTTGATGGGAATCAATAACCAGCCGTGACCATAGGATCTGTAAAGGGCCCGGAACGTTGGTTTGTAATACAAATATACTTACGTGATTTAAATCCGGTATATAGTATAGTTTCATTTCCTAACAAATTACTTGTTAGGAATTTACTTTTCTTGAGCGTATGTACTTTTTTAAAGGTTTCGGTGTATACAAATATATACCATTTACACTAGAATTCAACTCATCCGAAGAACAGAGTCCGATGTGATGATATAGCGAAAAAATAATAAATACGTTACGAGAACAATTTCGTTATTCAAACTAAGGCCTGTGTGAAGGTGTTTTGAGAATTTACATATCTTATTTTGTTACTATATAATATATACTATTTACACTTAGAATTTTTGATATTATTTAAAATTAACTACGTAATTTTTTACGTAATAACAATTTATAAATATGACATTTAAATATAGCCGACATAGCTGCCTTCAGTTGATGATTGTAGGCTATGACAAAATATTTTTATTTGCAATATTTTTCTGATTTAGTATTTTTTTTATTTTCGGGTTTTCACGAGGTCGCCATCACCATCCAGTTGAAATAATGTCACTCAGTTAGGAAAGTATGTAATAAGACATAAACAAGATAATAAACAATAGTATATAATTTTTGCGAGCATTTTTGCGAGCTTTTTGTGAGCATGTCAATTTAGATTAGAATTACTCGGACAGAAAAACTTCATAAAAGGTAACAAGTGGTCAATTAAATAACATAAGATAGAGCTCAAATATTCTCTATTTAAAAACAGTTAAAGTTAACGTGTTCGACATATTGGAACTTAACCTAAAAGATGATTAAACTATTTCAATATTCTAAAACTGGGTTACGGTGTTTATGATATCTCAAAAAATTAATTTACATATTTATATTTTTATTTCACTTAGCGTCGTTTTAGTCAGCAGGCGGCAGAATGTGTTACGGTACTTAATTAAATTTTGCCAAGATTACAATTACGTCAATGTAGCACCGAATGAGTGTATCTCAAAAAATTACTTTATCACTTTGCGGACGGCAGTAAAGCGACTATTGCGACGCGGTCCTTATGATTTCTCGTCAGAGCTTTTAGCTATGAAAACAGCGGAGGGCCTTTCTACACCCGATACGAGGCTTTTCACTCCACACTTAATGTTTGTTTAGAAACACGTACGCCGTTTACAATGCAGGGTGCATAGAAAAAAGCAGGAAAGACGAAATACAGCATGTTGTACAAAAATGGTGACAATATATATTTTTTTCTTACAAACCCGTGAAATATATATAGGTATAGGTATACGTAACGTAACAAATCTCTCTGAATATTGGAACTTATATATTATTATTCATGTTAATGCATTAAGATAGCAAATAGTTACATAATAAAAATATCTACTTTAATTAATGAGAGAGTGTAGTTAGAACATTTTACACCCTTTGTGTAATAATGCCAAATCTGCAAAATGACATCTTTTCAGGCAAGAAGTTTAAAGATTCTATGAACAAAATTAGTTGGTAACTTTTAACCGACTTTAAAAAAGGAGGAGGTTCTCAATTCGACTGTATGTTTTTTCTTTTTTTTTGTATGTATGTTACGCGATAACTCCGGTATTTGTGAACCAATTTTGATGATTCTTTTTTGTTGGAAAGAGCACCTCAGAAGTGTCCCATTTAAATATGAAGAAAATATTCCACTTCTAAGGGTGGCAAACTAGGGGATGAATCCGGTTTCGCGCACTTTCCGGTAATTAATTTCAATAAAACTTGGAAAATAGATGTAATTCCACAAACTGGTCGCTTTTGTTAGTACTTTGTAATGAGTTTGTTTATTTTTAAATATTAGAGTTGATAAATTTCACATAATACGTAAGTTGTTTCGTATAATTAAGTTTGTTGAATGTCAGGAATGTTTTACCACACCATAATATTCAGGGCTCATTGAAAACCAGCTCACAGTCAATTATGGCTATCGCATGAAGGCTGAATGAAGCCGTTTGCGTACGACTAAAGCGCACAAATGACAGTACAAATTTGTTGTGATTATATTTTGTGTGTTTTGTTATCATACTTTTTTTGTAACTATGTGTTGTGACGTTGCAATAAATATCTATTCCATTCTATATTCAATTATTTGTTTGCGAAATTACTCCACTAGATTTGGTTACATAGCAGTAGTCTGAAAAGACATTTTCCAGAAATAACGTATGCTCGAATTTTCATAAGCTCGAAAGTAATTAAGAGAGGAAAATGTTTTTTCTTTTAAACCTAACTTAACCGATCCTAATCGTGTCTTTGCGATAAACATCCAACATATACTGAAAGAACAACGGTTTCCAAATAATTATTCGGATTTCAAAAAAAATGGAATAAACGTTTTTAAAAAAAAAAATCGAGTTTGTAATAGGTTACCATTTATTACAATTATTAATACAAAGATCAAAAATTTCCTTCTTTCCTGATTCTAACTAATTTCTTTCTCCTTTCTTCTTCAAAGTCTTTTACCAAACCGATACCAGATGCAATGCCAACTAAGCCACGGAACGAACCAGTGGACCTTACGAACCTTACCTTTTAGTAGCAGTAGGTCTAATTGTGAAAGTGTTCTTCCAGGGAAGTACTGCCACCTGACCTATTTCTGCCGCCAAGCAGTAATGTCAGCATTACTGTGTTCCGGTTTTGAAGGGTAAGGGTGCTGGTGAAATTACTGGCACATGGGACTTGTCAAAAGCTTTGAGTGACACTGTAACTGTCATGGACGCGTGTAGCTTACCATCAGGCGCATGACTTGTTGGTACCGTCACTTGATTTTATAAAAAAAAATCTATGTGCTTGTTGCAGGTTTTGTATTGGTTTTTTAACAGCTTTCTTTACCCGTAGCGCCATCTGTGTGTTTCGTATAGTCAGTATTATTCTTATACCTTTCATATCATAAAAGCACTTTTGACGTATAATCATATGTGGCTTTATAATACCAAGGATACCATTTCTTTGAATGAAATCAATCAGTTGTAAACAGTCACTCTGCTGTCCAATATATTTGTATAAAGGACTTTTTTTTATCAAATTTCATACTGTATTAAATAACTATTTGTAATAATGTTGTATTGTGACATAAGTTGACATTTCCCATGTGTCCCCTGTAATTTCACCATCATCCTTAGCCTTCAAAACCGGAACTCAGTAAGGCTTATATTACTGCTTGGCGGCAGAAATCGGCAAGGTGGCAGTACCTACTTCCCTGGACAAACTCTTTCAAAAGGAGCTCTGCTGCTGCTGCAATCTTCTTGGTGTCATATTAAGCTATACCCTGGTCCTATAAATAAGGCACCAGCTAGCCGAGCATTCCAACTACCTTAACTTTACACCTCCTCCGTCTACACTTATTGTTATTTATTAGTCTTTATTTGTTGTATAATTTATTACGAATTGCGCCGTGGCTAATATTTGATTTTAGAATAAAAAAGGTAATTAAATTTTTATTGCATTGATATTCAATTATTTTTTGTGAAACGACTCCACTAGTTTGTTATAATTATTAATACAAAGATCGAACACTCAGAAAAAGGTCCTTCGATCCGGTCGGATTCGAACCGACGTCTTCTTGCATACCGTGCCAGACGCTATACCAACTAAGCTACGGAACGAACCAACAGACCTCACGAATTTTTAATAATACAGTGAATAGCGACATCTCTCTCCAGGACTGGTAGCTGTAAAGGTACTAACTGGGTGATAAATCTTTCATAGATTTCTCATAGATGGCGCTACGACTAAAAAGTCATTGAAAAACCAAATACAAAGACGCGACGCAAGCACATAGAAAAATTCGTTTTTTCGTTCCGTGGCTTAGTTGGTATAGCGTCTGGCACGGTATGCAAGAAGACGTCGGTTCGAATCCGACCGCGTCGAAGGAACTTTTTCTGAGTGTTCGATCTTTGTATTAATAATTATAACAAAAAAGTTGTTGATTTGTTGATTAAGTAAAAGCTACTTATTCTATTTTTATAACGATCGTTTAGGAGCGCAGGAAAGAATTAGAAAGGGAACAATTGAAATGAACCCCGATTGTATTCAAATATTATGTGCATATTTGAATATACATTTTCTCGAGCTATCGAATGGAAAGCATCGTTTTATGTTTGACCTACTATTTATTATTCTAAGAATAAGTAAAATTTTAAGATGTATATTTTCAATAATATTAATGTTTCTTATAATTTATTAAAGCATAGATCGAAAGAAGTTTTCTTGGTGTTCGATCTTTGTATTGATAATTATAACAAACTAGTGGAGTAATTTCACAAAAAGAAAAGATTATCATGGTTGTAATAAATCATTAAGCAAAAAGGGTCCAATCCACGAAAATTATCAAAAAATGAGATATATGTACCAAATGTTAATAAACTGTAACCTCTTAGATCAGGAAAAAATCCAACATATTAACATAAATAAATATCTCTGGAGTTACATGACATTGTAATAAAGAAAATATTATAAAAATAAAAATAAAAAATAATTTATTGCAGACAATATACAGTCCATTTTGTTAGTACACTTACAAGCTAACTATTCTACTGTTACTACAAAAATTACACAATAAAAATAAAATAATTAGAATAAATGAATGAAATGAATTGCATTGATTACATAATGAAATGATTACATGATACGTGATACTTGGTAAGTTCACCGAGCTCCCAGGACGTGAAGTTCGGTGAACCTAGTAAGCAGATCGGAATCCCACCTATCCCGTATCATTTTAATATGTATAATTATAAGATATGAAAATGAAACAAGAATGAGAAACATTTTTAAATTTCAATCTGCCATATCTCGAAAGTGACTGGATGTGCATTGGATCATTTTTGTTTAACTACTTCCAACTAAGCAACGGAACGAACCAGCGGACCTAACGAATTCTTATATGTGCTTTTTGTCTGATATTTGTATTTGGTTTTCAACGATTTGTTAGCCGCACCATCTATGAGAATTTTATGAAAGTATTTCGTCACCGAGTTAGATACCTTTACAGCTACCAGCCCTGGCTAAAGACGTCGCTATCAACAGTAATTAAGTTTGTATTGAACTGATATTCAATTATTTTTATGCCAACTAAACATAGTTGCTTAGTTGGCGTAACGTCTGCCACGGACTGCTAGAAGACGTACGTTCGAATCTGATCAGATCAAAAGAATTTTTTGTATTAATAATTGTAACAAGTAGTGGAGTAATTTCACAAAAACAAATTAATATCAAGTCAATAAATTCAAATCAATAATATTTATGTTGCTTATACAGTCTCGTATCTTTCTACATAACTTGTTTATAGTGACCCTTTCTAACAGTCTCTTGGTTGCTTTTTAATCGCATAACGTGTAACCTTGTCGCTCGATATAAATCTTACTTATACTTAATAAAACGTTGAACTGTAATATACTAAATAGTATTGTTATCTGCTTTCGTTTTTTCGATATCAAGTGATGGGACGAACGAGACTTGCGCGCGGTGGTAAACGAGACGCCTGTCTATAGCAGTTGCCACTCCGCTCAGAGCTTTAAATCGCAAAGATCTGAGGGCAGTGTCACCGAGCCCGTCACCCTGAGATTTAAGTCGACCAGTGCTTGTAATTTGATCAGCTTCCGTACCCTTCGAAATGGGAACACTGTAATGCTCACTTTAATGCATGGCAGTAGAAAAAGTTAAGGTTCCTTAGACGAACTCTTTGACAAGTCTACTTCGACTAAGTTATCATTTAGGGGCTTTTTTATGATCTGTTCTACGATTGATTGTTGCAGGAGTATACTACACAATGGCGGTCCTCGGTCCAGCGCTTGGCTTTGTGCTGGGCGGGCAGATGCTCAACATCTATACGGACTTCCTTACTGTCGACTCCGAAACGTATGTACTGCCTAAGTTTCTTGTATCCAATGTTTGTATGTGCCATTGGTCGCAGGCCCCATGACCGTACCTTGTGGTGGCCTATTGCTTCCCGCAATATTTAAACAAATCATATAACTTACTGGAACGTTTCATAGATAAGTATCGTTGTAATATCCACACGCAAAATAGGCGCCTTGACGTCGAGTTGCGGACACGAGCCCGTTATACCAAGTATCAAGTACTATTTAATGTTCATGATGCCACTTAAGTACAACATTTTCTTTTTTTAGCTGACTTTAAAGAAGGAGGAGGCTATTTTTTTGTATGAATATTACGCGATAACCGATTTTGTTTCTTTTTTGTTGAAAAGAGGGTACCTCAGTTTTGGTCCCAGTTCAATATGAAGAAAATATGCTAAGTGTGGTAAACTAGGGAAGAATCCGGTTTCGCGCACTTTCCGTTTACCAATTTCAATAAAACTTGACAAATAGCTGTAATTCAAGTAATAAGATGACACCCGCGATACAGGGTTTCCCTGGTGCGTGGCTACGAGTGTATGCTTTAAAAAAAATCCACGAACTTTTGAGGTCGGTTTTTTAAATGTATTTTTTAATTATTCGGATCTAAATATTGTAAATTTACAAACCAATCTTATGGACCCTTTACAGGTCTCTTGGTCTCGGGTCACTGATATGTTAAGGTCATCAACCAGTTTTTCAAACGAATATTATACTTTATTTAATTATTTTCACGCCCAAACTCCTGAACCAATATTGGTATAGATGGAAGCTAGAAGGATAGATGCTACTTTTTGTCACAAAAGTAAACCTTAGACTGGGTGAAATAAGGGATGAAAATTTGAATGGGGAACGAATAAAATAATGACAATCAATATAATATAGTATGCTAGTCAAAGTACTTGTTCTACGCAGACAAAGCAGCCAGTGTCTAATATTAATGGAAAGAAAAACTGGAGAGGAGTGTTTTTTATGTATGATACGCGATAACTCCGCATTGTGAACCGATTTTGATAATTCTTTTTTTGTTGGAAACAGGGTACCTCAGTGGTGGTCTCATTTAAATTTGAAGAAAGTATTCCACCTCTGAGGGTGGCAAACTAAGGGACGAAAGACTTTTGAGTTCGATTTTTTTAGTACTTTGTACAAAGATTATTATAGTTACAAAACTAGTACATAGATATCGTTGTACAAATATTATTAATTGCCTTATTTTAATTTTCCAAAGAACGTTCTAATTTACGCTACATGTTTTTACAAAATATTTTGTTTTAAATATAGTATTTTTGATTAAATTTAATTTATCATAACAAATTAAAACAATCTAAGTCAAAGAATCGTCTTATTCCTAGACAAAACTAATTACACTTGAAAACGTCATTTTTTAAGCTTCTGGTCTTAAGCACTGTGCTGACTTCTCTGAGAAGAACGAGCAAGAAACTCTGGGGATTGCTCTCAAATTTGTGTGGAATCTAGACCTATGTCTAGATTCTACTCTTTCCATACATCTTTGGATATCTTCTTTCCTAAAGAAATTATGTATATTTTTACGGGCATATAAAATATTTGAGTAAATGTACTATGATGCCACAGTCATATAGTCTCCTTAAAATTTCTCTGAGAGAAACCCGAGACCCTAAACGGTACCTACACAGAACGTATCGCACGTTAATAAATAAAATGCATACTAAATTAAAACGTTTTAATTAATATTGCAGTTTTATGTCTGCTTGGGATTTTTTGTCCGATGAAATACCAACCTAAGAACTCTGTAACAAAATCATAATTAATAAACCAATTGAAAATGTGCTTAATAGATTTTGTTCTTACAAAATAAATTGAATGAAAGCCCTAGAAATGCAATCCTCGCTTCAAAACTCTTGAAATCATATTTTGCGAAGCCATGTAAGTCCAGAATTAATTCGTGGAAGTAAAGTTGTGGGCGCGCACAATGAGATGAAAGGCCGGGGCTGAATGAAGCAGAGTCGCTGTCTGATGAAAAATTAAAAAGTGACTCAACATGTCTAGGTAAAGGTGTTCTTGCCAGCGCGTCTATTTTAAGTAGCTACAAAAAAGCAGCTTAGGCCAGAAATACTAGTCCGACTTAATTTGAGAACCGATTTCGATGTTTATTTTTTTTCTTGGAAGGAGGTAACTTCGCTGTGGTCCTATTCAAATATGAAGAAAATATTCAACTTCTTTGGATGACAAATTAGGGCATGAATCCGGTTTATTAAATCTCACCCACTCTTCGTTAACCGATTTAATAAAACTTCCGCAAACTTTTGAGGTATTTTATTTTTTATTTATGGCACAATGTACAGACATCAGATACAGAAAGTGAGGAAAATAAAAACACTTAAAAATTAATACAACAGGCATATCTGTGCCCAATTATTACTGTGCTCAGCATTCATTTTAAAACATTTAGATACTTAAACAGACACTAAATCAATCATAAAAAAAAATCGAGAGAAATAAACAAATAGAGAGAATGAGAATATGCTATTCACTTTACATTAATGCTAGCAGTGACCTCTTAAATGCTGGGACACTGCAGTTAAAGATATCACAATTAGTCATATTTCATTATAATACCCACACATCCTATATAGAGGATTATTTTGTGATACATTGTTTTTTGAAATGGGTATACTGAATAGTCGTTGATTACGCACAGACCGAGTCGGCACCTTAGAATAATAACGCATAGAAACCTAGTCCGCACACGCTAAGTGAGGCAAATTGAAGCGCGCCCAATGGGCCTACACGAGCGGGCGGGCTTCTGTGCTCAAGGTCAACTTGCACCGCGAACAGATCAAGAATTTTAGTTAAAAATGACGAAATGTGCGGTAAATGAGTGTAAAAATACGTCAGACAAACATAGAATAGATACTAACATCACATTCCACAAGGAAGTAACGCGTTTCAATAGCGTGTATTTTTATATAAATAATCACTAAAACCGAAAATTAACCTACTACTAAAACTAGCCTACATGAATTTGATTTTTGCCTCACTTATGACAGTTCGTTTGATATGAAACTATCATTCTATGCGTTATCATTCTAAGGTCGGCACCCTAAACAGTAGCATCCTTAGCAAGCCATCGTTAAGTTAAAGTTATTTGTATCTCCCAACTGCAGGTTTATTATTTTACGACAACAATCCGTTTAAACTAAAACAGAGCTAACCCAAAACTCAACATTATGTGTAGTAAACTCTTCAAGACAATAAATATAAATGAGTACAAGGAAAGTTCAAAACCCCGCAGGTTTTCTGATTTATGATTTATAAGTCCGATAATATAATTTGATCCTCGAAGATGTAGTTGGTATATTGTAAATGTGTACTTTTTAAAAAAAAAGGTATTTGTTTATGTTTTTGTATGTTTGATTTACGGATAAATTATAAATGAACTGCATTATGTTTAAGCATACTAAATTAACATTTGGTAGTCAAATATTTTTTGGTAGTTTTTTCATATAGGTCAAATCTTAGTTGCGCCCTCCATTCAGTTAGGTTGGTATATAAAGAAGCTGCGAAGAGAATTTGCTTGCGTTTCCGAACATGATTTCAGGTTTATTAATGCTCATTTGTCTTAGTTGATCGAATGACGTCCGTGATATCAGTCTTTCGATGCAATTCCAATAGTACCTTTCCCATATAACCAAGAGGTTGACAGGGAGAGGCACTATTATCAAAACGTAGATATCGATACCTTCAATTGACTCTGCGCCGACTTTACTTTTTGGTATTTTTCTGTTTTTGTTGTAAACAGCCATATTTGTTTACTAATACCTATTATGCACTCCGATTTTTGTGAAATAAGGAGACAGAAAACAAAATTCGAAAAATAAAACTAAGACTTAACTTTGTGAATAATCTCAGTACAGAGTACTAAAAAGCCGACCTCAAAAGTACGCGGAATTACGTCTAGTTGCTAAGTGTTATTGAAATATCCTTAAATTCGCCACTATACAGGACTGGACACTGGAGATAATAAAAATCGGTTCTCACTACTCAAAGAATATTGAGAGAAAAACGCCTTGAATTAGAGGAATAGCAAAATCAATCACTAAAATAATTGCTCCTTAGGAAAATTTAGGCGCTATTTATAAAAATGAATCTTCATGCGTGAACAGCCACCCATAGAGGTGGATGATTTCCTTCAAAATGAAAAGGGACCACTATGGAAGTACCTCCTTTCCAACAAAAAAAGAATCATGAAAATCGGTTCACAAATACCGGAGTTATCGCGTAACATACATACAAAAAACCAAGAAAAACATACAGTCGAATTGAGAATTCTTTTTTAAAGTCGGTTAAAAAGACACAAAACACAAAATAAAAACAAGACAGATCCAAAAATTAAGTTATAATAGTGTTCATTGTAGGTATCGATATAAGACATGAATCTGTGGCGCTTTTTTAAAAAAAACTATCTATTCCTCTATTACGCTCTAATTTAAATAAATAAACAAAGCCCTCTACTCTCTAGTGCGAAACCCTGTGTCGCGGGTGCCATGGACACATGCATAGGCGACTACAAATTACACCCAAACTCTCGAGAGAAATAAATGTAGGCCATACTAATTTTTCTTGTCCCGAGAATCGAACCCGGGACATCTGCGTGGCAGACCAGCTAGGGTAACCTGTCGGCCGCGGAAGGAGTTATTGAATCATTCGTTCGAATACATCTCCAAAGTGATGTGGTAACTTAAATTGCTCTTCATCTAACCCAATTATCCTAAAAGCATTCTCATATCTCCAGTAAGTACTATACTATTTTGCCTCCTCACAGTGGCAGGGGCGGAGGTTCACCAATTCAATCAACGACTACAATGGTCTATTATTCTAACTCACTGGTGATCTATCGGACACTCTATGTTTAGCTAAGAGCACGCCATTTGTGTTAGGCAACTACTTCAAAATGAGTTCAGGAGTTTTATGGGTCTTCTCTTGTTAACAAGAAAGTCCATCTATTTATAATTCTGCAGTACTTACAACTGTGTATCCTTTTACAAGGGTGTAGCTATCGGATAATACTGGTTTCACAGTGAAATAATCTTTATTTCATAGGTAAGTTACCTTACACTTAAAATCGCCATATTGTTTAAACTCTGCTGCTCATTCGTAAGGCAGATTCCCTTGAGAAGAATAAGCAAGAAACTCTAGGGGTTGCTCTTTGTAAATAAACATGTAGACTTCTTCCAAACACTCCAATAAAACGCCGTATTAACCAAACTGATTTATTAAATTATCAATTCCTCCAACAATTTATACTAGAACTTTAAAATATACGCAACAAAATTTGTAACCACAAAATACCGTTATAATTCCTGACCAATCTAACTTTAATATTTGATGAGATACGAATGCATAAATTTTTCTTTCACCTCAAGACATTGCCTCGTAAATTCCTTCTTTTTCAATTCCCGCCATTTTTCGCAAGTAGGGAACTTTAAAAGCAATGTCATTGGCTAGTCGAACCGGTAGATAAAGTGTTCGGACCAATCACAATATTTAAATAAATGATAATGAAAATAATTTTTCTATTTTACGATTATATATTTCTTACAAACATTTGTATATATTTATCATTTTAGAGAGACAATCCGCTAAACGCTAGTAAATGGGTCACGGATTTTTGTCATGCTAGTACGTAGAAGCTATATAACACAATAAAGTCACACTTACGCCGCTGCAGCCCTTTTATATGCGTCTTATTTGAAGGTGTCATAAGTATAAAGTTTTTGAATTACTTGGCTTTGTGAAGATACTTATTTGTTATGTATAAAAATACACAAAGTTTGTACAATCGCCTTATCTTGTTCCCATTTTACGTTCATAATTTACAATACTGTTGTAAAAATATGTGTTACGCACAAAAATTTCGATTTCAAGCATTCATTTTATACTTAACAGTATTTCTCGATACGAAGAGTCCGGCTGACTTGCAAACATTGGAATTAGCATATGAAAACACGGCGATATCTTCCGAACGCCTGCTTGAATCGCGTTAGCAATTGTTTCAGAGTACCCGGCCGTGGGTGCAAAAACAATAGGCGGCCGACTGATAAAGTTGAATTAAAATCACTCCGTGGAATTACAATGTTTATGGAACTGTTTTCGGAACGTGCTTAGTTAATTACATAGATACTCGTAAATACATCGACGACAGTAAACAGTTACCGAATATTTGCAAAATCGCAATGCAAAAACTTTAGAGAATAATAGGTATACAGGGTGGAAATTTGTAATGCCACCTGAAGGGAAAGTACTCTAAATACTGGAAATAGACATTTTTACTAAAGGAAACATTCCTTTATTTTTTAAAAGGAATAAAACTTCATTCATAGATTTTCGAATATTTCTAGCAACACGCGGGAACCGAACCCGCTTTAATCTAAAATAAAATGCACCCTGCACTTTTATTGCATCGATCGATAGGGTTAATTATAAGAACAAAATCTCTCTCACAAAATTGGTTAATTAAATGAAAAATAAAACCATGAAATCTTAACGTATTTTAATAAAACGAAAAAAATTGTAATCTAACTAATTAGTTGCTGTTGTTTCCTTTAAGTAAAAATTTCTATCTCCAGTATTTAGAGTACTTTCCCTCCAGGTGGCATTACAAATTTCCACCCGGTATATTATAGTCTGCATATCCTTCAGATATTAGATTTATGCATTGCCTCATTGCTCAAAATTTTGTATAATTACATTTTTAGCTAATTCGGCCTGTTACATTAGAAAATATCAAGTTTTTACTTTCGAAATGCTGTACTGTACAATCATGGTTATGCAGATAACCGGCTACTCTTGATATCGTTGACTTCATACAAGTTGAAAATGAATGATAAACCTGGTAGAAATCATTAGTCCCGTCTTCTTGTCGCTGTCTAAAATAATTTTTAACTTCATTTTACATTGTTCTGAATTTATATTAGCGTATGTGTTGTCTACAGACTAGGCGTAACTCCAGTTAGTTCTGTGTGGATTGGCGCATGGTGGGTGGGCTTCATTCTCTCTGCCGTTCTGTGCCTTATCGTCGCTATACCTTTGCTTGCATTCCCATACGAACTACCAGGTAAAATTATAATAAGTTAATATAAAATTACTAATTTAAATAAGTTATTATACGTCTATTAACTCTGTTTGTAATCGGTTTTCATTTCTTGATCATATTCCACAGGCGCAGCAGAAATCAGATCGTCAAAAATATCCGAAGCACACGAAGGATCAGCGTCAAAGGCAGCGGCTTTCAGTGAACTTAAGGAATTGCCGCGAGCGGCTGCAGCGCTGCTCAAGAACCCTACGTTCCTGTTTTTGAACCTCGCCGGAGCCAGCGAGGGCTTGATGATATCAGGCTTTGCCGCGTTCCTACCAAAACTCATTGAAAATCAGTTTGCTGTTAATGCTTCTGAAGCTGCTTTACTTTTAGGTGAGGATTTACCGACTGTTGGCTTCCGTATACTGCCGTCTACTAGCTAAAACGCTGCTAAGTGAGAAATGGTCCAATAACCGTTTTAAATAGCAAACAATGGATCACACAATTCACTTTTAAAAATAGTTGAAATTAGTTAACGTGTTCGACTATCGGAACTTACTCTAAAGGCGCATTTATTCGATACGAATTTGATCGCGCTCACCCCGCGCGGCCGCCGCGCGGTCGCAGAGCGGAGTCCGTGTTGCCGCCGCGCAGCGAC
>NW_020653851.1:22804018-22899066 GCF_003589595.1 Hyposmocoma kahamanoa | reverse complement strand
CATAAATATAATTAATTATCTAATTTTTGTCCTAATAACCTGTAGCATTTCGAGGACAAATCGAAAAAATTTAAAAATTAGAGGTCATTTCGTGATTTTTATCTATCGAGGAAACTTTATTGTTTTATGTTTCTGATTAGTATCTATGCCTGAATATATCGTGTAGTTACTCATACAATATTTTATTTTTAACTTTAAAGTGGATATACCCCTCTAAAGTCAAATCGAAGATTAGGAATTATTCCTCTGCTCCCTCTTAAGTCAAAGACAAAGTCAAATTCTAATAATCATTTATTCCATAGGTAAAATTTTTACACTAAATTGAAAACGTAATTTTTTAAGCTACTGCTCGTTCACTACGCTGACCTCCCTTAGAAGAACGAACAAGAAACTTTAGGGATTGCTCTTATCAAATAAACCTTAAACGCTATGGCTATAGACTCATGTTGTTTTTCCATACATCTTTATCTAACACGTAGTTTTCAATTTTGTAATATGAGTTTTCAATTAAAGTACTTTTAATGTAAGTTTTAAACTTAAGAAATGATAGTCTTAATATATGCTCCGAAATCTTAATGAAAAAACCTACACAGTTCCCCGTAAAAGAATCATTTACCTTAGTTAAACGAAATCGTGGTACCATGAGTTTGGACTTAGTTCTAAGGTTAATATTGTGGATATCTTCTTTCTTAATGAAATTATGTATATTTTTATGGGCATACAAAATATATTATTATCTGTACGTATGTACACATTTTCATATACGATCATCATAGTTATTATTACTAGATATTTATAATACATTTATTTTATCAATGTGTTTTTATTTGAAACACTTCAATTAGAATATATTCTTTGGTTGCATTCTTTTTTCCAGCTCTTAAATTTCTATCCTAATATTGTCTAGAAGAAATTGCTATTAAGCAATTAGATTGCCTTTTGTCGTGTTGTACATTACACGTAATGTAAGTAGCCTCTGAGTTTTCATTGTAATTTTAAATGTGCAACAAAAAATATTTCATTAATTTTTGCCGTCAAGCAGTAATGTCCAAGCTGTAATGTGAGCATTACTGCGTTTCGGTTTTGAAGGTTAATGGTGCTGGTGAAATTACAGACACATCTCTCTAGGTGACGGGAGCAGTAGCAGAGACAGTCGTGTCTCTTACCACCAGGAGCACGATTTGTTTGTCACTTGGTATAAAAAAGCTCTAAACAACAGCTTCATGGTGTGTTTTAAATGTCTTTAGGGGTGGGCGTCTGTTCTCCCTGTGCAACACGGACTGCGCTTGCGTGGACGCAGCGTACGCGCCGGTGTGCGGCGCAGACGGCGTCGTGTACTACTCGCCGTGTCACGCCGGCTGCCAGACGCGCTCGCTGGCCGGCGCCGCACAGCTGTTCCACCAATGCTCCTGCGTCAACAAGGAGAATATTACGTTGCCTAGCTATAATGTCGGGGAAGGTTGGTATCGGTGCAGGTTCGAATCCGGAATCGTACCTCTAGTTTCTAGAAATTTATTTATATGAGCTTTTCGATGAAGGAAAACATGCACCGCGATGAAACCTCGCCGAAGAAGGTTCACAACACTCGGACAACTTTTCGATTTTTTTCCCAAATAATGTTTGATCGAATTTTCATTACACCGAAAACCGAATTACAACGAAACCGTTGTTCTTTCAGGATATGTTGGATGTTTATCGCAAAGACACGATTAGGTTAAGTTAGATTGAAAAGAAATGACATTTTCCTCTCAAAATTACTTTCGAGGTTACGAAAATTCGAGCAAACGTCATTTCTGGAAAATGTAATTTCGAACTACTGATAGGTAACCATGACATCCCAAACCCGCATTGGACCAGTCTGGCTGACTATGGTCCAAACCCTCGCTAGAAAGGAGACCCGTGTCCAGTGGTACACAAAGCAGTTTGGGTTGATCTAACCGCATATCACAAGAACTATTTCAGAACTTGAGCAACTTTTTTAATCAATTAATTCAAAACCACCAGGAACAAATGCCTCGATCCCTTACGAAGCTATCAACAGCGTCTGTCCATCGGGATGTCCGTATCTGTGGCTGTTCGTGGGCCTCTCTTTCTGCGTAATGCTGTTCACCTTTATTGCAACCATGCCGGCACTGTCTGCCACGCTCAGGTATGTCGTTCTTTTACGAAAAATGGTACGCGATTGTCTAAAAAAGCCCATTCATGTCGAGGCCTCGGCTGCATGAAGTTGATTACGACGTTGATTACGTATTAACTGCAATATGCAGTCAATCTGTTAGCAACCTGCGAACTTGACTTGCGCTCAATTTCGAATTTTTTTACAGGTGCGTTCGGGAAGACCAGCGCTCGTTCGCCTTGGGCATCCAGTGGATCAAAGTCCGTCTCCTAGGGACGATTCCTGCTCCATTACTGTTCGGATTCCTTATCGATCTCTCTTGCTCGCTTTGGGACACAAGTTGCAACACGACGGGTGCTTGTCTCTTGTATGACAACGTTAACATGGCGAGGTCAGTAAACTTTGCAGTAATTTCATTCTCGAAAATTCTCGATCGGCGTATACAGGTTGATAAAAAAAAGCACTGGCCATTTATTTCCTGTGCATAAGATTCAGTAATAATAAAATAAATAATAAAGTTTCCCCATTTTTTTATGTTAATATTTCCCAACAATTTAGTTTAGTTAGTGTAGTTACCTCAAAATAGTAAATAAAACTGAGCGATCGACGCCGAAGTTATCTAGGTGTCAGCACGTGTGTTTTTCATTTCCATTACAGTATGCTCCATTAAAATGGTCAGCGGTTTTTTATCGCTCTGTATAACACCGCCGATGTCCTAATATGCCTGACCTATTAGCCGACCTTTTGTTATGAGAGCCTTCTTACGCATTTTTGGCTGTTTGAATTCTGTATTTAAGTAATAATACGTTAAAGTCATTCACCAATGAGGCTAGAAAGAAGTCAAACCAAAATAAATTTTACGCTTCACAGCATTGACTTACAATTATATGGACGTCGGGTCCGCGCTAAAAAGTGTCCGAACTTATAGGGCGTTAAAATCGTATACAGAGCGTCATTCACGCTTTAGTCTTCGTTTGTTCGACTGACAGCGCAGCAAGCAAAATTAGACAGTACTGCGATGACATTACAATTTAAATTCAACGTTTTAGCTTTTTCATATTCCTTTACATGTCACTACGTTTAAATAGGTTGACTTGGGACATTTTTTTCGTGGTTTTTGTATTAGTCCCGTCGTCCATTTATTTACACGTCAATGCCTCACAGGTTCAGTTTAAGTTTGTTAACAAAACCAAAAGGTCGGTAAGAGGGTTGGGTATTATAGGGCAACTCATCAACTGTACCTATCGAACACCTAGAAAAAAAAACGTTGGTTCGAATCCAACTGGATCGATGTGAAAATTTTTAAGTGTTTTAATCTTTCTTTTATAATTATAACAAATTCGTTCAGTATTTTGACAATAATTATAACTTTTTTGTGAAAAAAAAAAATTCTAATGGAATTACATCTATTTGCCATGTCTTATTAAGATCAGTTAACGGAAAGTGGGTGACATCCCATGAACCGGATTCATCCCCTAATTCGCCATCATTAGAAATGTAATATTTTCTTCAAATTTGAATGAGACCCACTTTTCAACAAAAAAGAACCATCGAAATAGGTTCACAAACGTCGGAGTGATCGCATAATGTACATACGTAAAATAGTACAGTATGTAGAGCATCCTCCTGGTAGTAAAACGTCATGGTATTCAATAGAAAATTAATATTAAAACATTCAGTGTTAACTGGTCATACGTTTACATCCCTTTACAAAAGTGTTTCTTTTCAGGTACATGTTAGCCTTAGCTCTAGTGGGCAAACTGTGTTCAGTATTATTCTTCTTCCTCGCATGGTGGTTCTACCGGCCACCTGGAGGCAAGACCAATGCTGTGGTACCATCGGTAGACCTGGTACTATCGAGTGAGAAAACTAATGGTAACGGTATGAGTAACGGAGGAGCCAATGGATATTGTAACGCTGCTCTTGAATGCAGTGATCACTTGTAAGACTCGTATATTATTGTATAAGTAGATACATTTTGTACTGACTGTCCGTCTGAAATAGACTCAGGATTAGTTGATACAAATAGAGCTCATAATTGTGTTTAAGCGTTTTTTACCTGAAAGTACGCATTGCATATAGGCTACGTAAGTGTTCAAGACAATACATGTTGGAAATCTAGTTGAACCAATCGTTACTTCATCAGTAGTATATTTGGGCACAGATTTTTACATTCCGTTTGGACCGGTTTTTATTGAACCATTACTTTAGGAGAGTGCGCAACAAAAATATCAGAGCATGTTTAAAACTGTCTTTTCAAAGAAACGAAGACTAGGTATGTAAATAAATCCATTATGTACCTAATGTTAACTGATACCTAACTATTCAAAAGTTTAATAGCAGCTATTTCAGGGACGTAAACATTTTGTAAAGTTTTTACAATATTCATTCCTGTCACGTAAACACATTTGTAAAAAATGTAAACCTTAGAACACATGAAGTTACGTAGTACATTCAGAGTCAAGGTTGTCAAAGGGCGCTTTCAAATTAGACGTTTAAAGATGCCACAGCACCACTACCGTCTAATTTGAAAGCACCCTTAAGGTGATTTTCCACCGGCAGCGGCGAGGCGAGACGAGACGAGGCAAGACGAGACGAGGCGAGACGTGGATTGAAATTTGGTATGACAAAATTTCAATTCTCTCCTAGCCCATCTTCGGTGGAAACGGTCTAGATTGACGAGGATGGCCGAGGACAGAAGTGAAATATTTGTTGATGTAATATTGAACCGTATTGCTGCCAACATAGAGTATGTATTATACTTTTTAACGGAAACACGATTTCCCGCACGGTCTCCCGCGAGCTAACTACCGCCCCGCGACGGAGCGCGAAGCTCCGTTTTTGGTTGTCAGTTTGTATGGAAAACACGCGCCGTCGATCACACTGACAACGCTGCTCCGGTTTTACCGTGCACCCGCGCGGAGGTGCGGCGAACCGCAGGGTATGGCACACTGCGCACCGCACTACCGCGCAGATTTTTAATCAATTTGTGCCTATTCCAGTAATTGTCGTTCGGATTTTCCTTAACAAATAATCAAAGGATTCAGTTGACATACGTGTTTAGTTGAAAAATTAATCTTCATATTTTCTTAAATCTTTGTAATGAAGTTGAATGTTACCTTCGGTGTCTTTTTATTTGAGTAAACAAAAACTAAATAGACAGTATAACTGCAGCGTCCTGAATGAGTTCTGTATTATTAAGTATTCTTGTCAAAGAAGGATCTCAGTTACATGTACAATCATTACGGCGATCAACTTCAAAACAAGCACTTTAAGTGGCGCGGGACCGCTAGACCGCTGCCCCCGCGCAGATTAAACCGCGCGTTGACGCAGATCTGCGTTTCCGTCACTGCGCGCGTGACTCCGCGTCCGGCACACCGTCGCGGGGCGCGGTGCAGTGTGTTAATCGCCTAATTACAGGTTTCTTACCACGGTTTGATTTATTTTTATTACCTGTAATAAGAAACCTGGAACTAACTTGACGACGGATGACACGAAAGTTTCTAATCTATAGTGCAATAGAATGTTTTTATTCAGCTTTTCGTTTTAAACAAAAAGGACGTGCTATCACATCTTTGCAGAGCTTTGTAGATATAAGCGTTCGAATACCTATTATCTAAGATAGGCAACCAATATTTACGTAAAGAATATTTTTACAAGGAACAACATAAAGCTAGTCCTTGGACATAAGAACATGTCGTACGAACGTACTGAATTTCATAATAACAATATTTAATTTCAAAAGCAAATAAAACATTCCAATATATATAATTTAAAATAAAATAAATGTTGTAAAATATCTGTGATGTTGTAGTTTTTAAATAATTAAGGTCAGGTAATAAGATTAATTTCAACTTCCACGGAAACGTCGTGTTTGTTTACAAAAATGTATCTTGATTGTAAATTGTGTTGTCCAATTTAAAGGGATTATTCACTAATCATGTTGTATGACGAAAGAGATGATAATACCTACTCGTATATGATATAGGTACTCCAGCTACGGTCTTCACAAACTTTATAGATTTCTGAACGTAAATGGGGGATTTATTATATATTAGATACGCCTAATTTGCGTGTGGTGGGTGGGTGCAGTGTCCTACTCGTGCCACTCAAGATCATTCAAGAATCTGAAGCCTTGTACGTTTATTGAGTTCTGGTAACACCCTTGGCACTCCAAGGTATTTGTCTCTGTAGTTGGCCACGTTGGATGTGAGCGCCTATTTCCTCTCCCTCCATGCATGCTCTGCATAGAGGGCTGTCCGTGATACCCAAATTGAAAAGATGTTTATTTGAACTATGACCCGTTAGGGCGGCAGTTAAAATGCGCATCGCAACACAAGATAGACGCCGAATGGGTTGTCAAGGTGTTATTGTGAATTGTTTT
Organism: Hyposmocoma kahamanoa; assembly: GCF_003589595.1. Lineage (NCBI taxonomy): Eukaryota > Metazoa > Arthropoda > Insecta > Lepidoptera > Cosmopterigidae > Hyposmocoma > Hyposmocoma kahamanoa. Next base: position 22,892,566 of record NW_020653851.1, on the reverse strand, counting down.
TGTACCTTTGTGTATAGTTTCTCTTGGCAACATTATAGTTTCTAGTCCTACAGCGTCCATCTCCGACCCTCTTCTGGCCAGTTCATTTGCTGGGTCATTGGCGCGTGAGTCGCTGTGTCATTTGATCCACTGTAGAGTTACGTGATTACACATACATACCTACGTGAGTGCTTGGTGGCATTGTTAATGGTAACTCCGTACAAACGTAGCAGCGTGACTCGTACGTGTGCACGTCCGCTGAGCCATCGGCTTAAAAAGGTTACTTGTAGGTACAACTTACACAATAATGTGACAACCATATTCTCATAGCGTACTTACGTAAGTAGCCTACTTGCTCTAATTATGATATTTTAGTGTTCTATGTTCAATAATATTCACAGAAGTTTGTGGACACCGATGTCGAAAACGGGAGTTCATAAAAAAAAACACTGTATTCTTATAAATTAAGTAAATTAATGTCTTATTTATTTCTATTTTTTAATTTCATCGTAAAGTTATTATAAATAAATAAATAACGCACACACTCAACATAGCCCCACACTAGGGAAACCCTGTGTCGCGGGTGCCATGGACACACACATAGACACACACAAATTACACCCAAACTCACGAGAGAAATAATTGTAGGTCATACAAATATTTCTCCCGGCCCGGGAATCGAACCTGGGACCTCTGCATGGCAGTCTGGCATGGTAACCGTTCGGCCACGGAGACAGTTAAGTTAACATACTTTTATTACACGTGTGAGAAATTTGTTTAACTTCCGTACTAATTTCTCATATTAGATTTATGTATAATACAAGTAGGTATGTCCATCTCTTTCTGTCGATCAACATGTTGAATGGATTTTTTCCTGCATGAAAAATATTAATAATACACGAATATTCGATGTCATGTTATATCCAGAAAAATATGCCTAATCACGCTCAAACTAGTTGTAGAATAATTTAATAATATTATGTATTACCGTGAAATAGAGTACAATATTAGTAAAGGCGCAATTTTATATTTATTATATTTCCAATTAGCGTTTTTTAATAAATGTTATTAGGCTTAGGAAATCACCTTATTTATGTCGCTTTGGTACTTTTCGCCATATCATCAATAAGTAGACTTAATTAATTGTTCTTACAAGAATAATTGCTACACCGTAATAGACCGTACCTACCTGCTATAATACAACCAAGAACACATTTGTGTGTTCTTTTTTAAAGTCAAATATTTCCATAACAAAAAATTATCATAAATACTTTATTTATTTATTTGCCTTACTTTAAAAAGGTCATTGGGTAACATACTTTCCGGTTGTTTTAACGAATTTATAAACTATAATTTGTCGCAAACAACCGAATATACTTGTGGGAATATACAGGGTGGAGAAAAATCAATGGGATATTAAAGGGAATTGCCTTTAATGCTTCAAATTAAATTATAACGTGTCTCTTACTTGTTAAAAATAAACAGTCTTGGTTGGGTAATGTTATAATGAGATTTCTTATGCACTAAACAGATTTGATGGAAATCTTTTATTGTAAGACCTAATGTTTATGGGAGATATTTTATCCTTATCTTCCTATTGATTAGTACAATAAAAGAGTGTTTATTTATTGCATATTCATTGGTTCGATTCCCAGCTCAAGTAAGATTTTCAAATAAACTGAATGCAGTTATTCCTATTAAGAAAAATACAAGAATGTTTCCTTTAAGTAAATTTAGCTATCTCAAGCATTTTCCCTTCATGTTCCATTGATTTTTTTCACCCTGTATGCGTGTTTACACAGAGTCGACTGTTGCCTTCGGCAAGTTACATCGCTTTGTTGAAGTAGATGCAGTCGGCTCACTGTTCATACCGAGTCGGCCGCCACTTCTTAAGCAAGCGAATTTGGCTGACGAAAATGGTGCATTTGTCACGCTGTTTACATCGAGTCGACTGCCACCTTCGTCGAAATTACCAAGTCATGCTAAATACAAGTTTACGCACAAAGTGTGTCTCTGTCACAAATCTTTCGAAACGTTCAACAAACTCATGGGGTGGTGGGATGTGGACTAGCTCAAGTTTACACATAGTAGACTCGGTCGACTACGATAACAAACTACGGTTATCAAACGACTCAGTATTTACACTGTGTAACTTGCTATCTTGACTTGACCTGTCGACCCAGTGTAAACGCGCCATAATTCTTCATGTGATCGATACCATAATATTATTTATCCCTATTACAATTGTAATTTTTGTAAACGATATGTACCTTGGTCAATTATTGTAAATAAACATTTACACTACACCTACCGTAGTGACATAGATTTAGTGTATTTCTTTTATGTAACTAGAGATGTTATTATAAGTGTACAGTGGTGTACAGAAGTTTTTAACTTATTATATGTTGAATTTTGCGAGTTAGTTGTAAGTGTATTTTGGTTGAAGACTGATCGTTTATTGTTAGCACGTAAGAGAAGTTTTTCTTGCACAAACAAAAACCTGAAACCACAAATTGTAAAATATCTTTAAGGAGACTGAGATAATCATTAATTTGTCTCCATTACCATATGAATACTATTAAAATTATTAATTGAAAAGATTCATTTTGATTTGAAAGGTAATGTTTAAAATGACGATATTTTTAAAAACCACTACCGCTTATAGTTTTGGTATTAGGTCGATTAGGTAATGTGGTTTGTGGCAATTGAGTAACTACCTTTTTAAAAAAAATCTCAGCATACAATTTCTAAAAAGGCTGTAGTATATCACTGTTGTAGAGTAGAGCCGTGTATCACTGTAATTAACAAAAAAAAAAAAGAATTTTCAAATGGCTATATCAAAGCTAAAATTATCACAATCAAGTATTAAGTGTAGGTGCAATTTTATAAGAATCCATCACTTTTAACGTTTTATACTTAATATTATTGTTTTATTAGAATTTGTAAAGTTGTGTAAGGTGATCAATTCGGTGATTGTACAATTTTACACGTATTTCAATGAAATAAATTATATATAAAAAGGTTTTGTTTTCATTTTGTTTGTGACTGTAATTCTGCAGGTTAATAAAACGCACACTCAGATAAAAACTTTGTTGGCCGACAGATGTATTTAGTTCTCCTTCCATCATAAGAATCGGAATCCGTTTCAGAATTTCGAAGTGAGATAAACTATACATATCATGGACTTATCACACACGTACAGTATCGTGGTGGCTTGTGCATTTGGAATTCCGTTCAAAAAAAAAGCCGTTCCAAATCATAAATAAATTTAGTATTTCCAAATGCAAGTCTTCCATAGATTTTGTAGGGCCGCAACACAGACTAAAATTCCGTACGTATTTTCGCTGCGAGAACATCTAGTGTGTGATGTAGGTAGGTACATATGGAATCTCGAATCGATATTCAGTAACGGAGTTTCGAAATGGAATTCCGACTGTATGTGGTCGGACTAACAAAGTTTTTGTTGTCATGGAACTACCTATTACAGATCACTTTGTTTGTCCCATCATTAGATATTTTAGTAGCTATAGAACTCCCTGTGAAAGAATTCCTACCTTCGTAGAAATTACTGCAGCTATACCTACAAATAAATTAAACTACAGTTTGAGCGCGCGAGCGAAAAAATACCGGCGGCGCGAGCGCGGCTATGACACGAATTTGTATAACGGTGTTTGTTTTTACAAAAACCGTAATACAAATACTGTTTCAAAGGAAAAAATAAAATAACGTCTTTTCTCTATAGATTACTATTATTTATTTATTATATTATATATATAATATTATTATAATCTTAATATATATATTATTATATATTAAGATTACTATTAATCTAATTTGTATCACTTCTATCAGGCGCTCCGATCATACGCAAGCGAATGCTTCCATATTGTATACCTATGCGTAGTGAAAATGGAGACGCCAGAAATTAACAAATTAATATTTATACGAAACATCTTCGAATATAAAGTAACTAAGTTTTATTGTACAAATGTCAATTTCTGGCGTCGCCACTTTCTCCGCATACCAATACGAAGCTCAGACACGAGACAATACAGAAAAGTTATTTTTCTTCATGATCCGGCCGAGGATCGAACCCGGGACCTCAGAGATGGAGACGCCATAAATCATTTAAAAATATAAAAACAATTATTCTGTTTAATCGTATCTACTAAAGTTTTGCAAAATTGTCTCAAGTCGTATGCACCATGCTAGGGCAGTGACCCCGCCACCCACTTCACCGAGCGATAAGTAATCTTTCTCGATCGCTTATTTACCTATTTTTTAAATTATGATTATGTACTAGTATTGTTATAATTTACTATTTATTTACATTAATTACAAAAGTTGACTGAAAAAAGTTTTTTTGTAACTTACATTTGGTACTTACTAACTTTAGGTTACATGAAAGTATTGCTAGAAGTACCTAGCTCCACAGCTCCGTACCGGAGCCACCACCAGCTGTGCAGAGATTCGCACGTGAGTTTCGTTTCAACATTAGACTCCACAACTTTCAAAGCAGAAACCTCGACACTCTTATCCTCCGCGTAAACAAAATGGTTTCACATCAAGCATGGATTACCATGCAGGTCCTGGTGCACCTTTTTGTTTATATACCAAACCATGTGCCATTTCGTGACAGACTAGAATAGAATGTATGTGGGATGTCAGCGTGACGTAGACGCAGTACGGGTAGCAAGTATATACCTAAGTATTTCTGCCACCAAACAGTAATGTGAGCACTACTGCTTTTCGGTTTTTAAGGGTAAAGATGAAACTACAGACCCAAAGGAACTTGTCAATTTATGTCTCAGGGTGACAGGCACAGTGGCAGTGTCCCTCAGGTCTTTGCTATTGAAAGCTCCGGGTGGCATGGTAACTAGGCTGTTATGCGTTACAATCAAGGCGAGGTATTTCAACTCGAGCCTAGATTTTAGGTGAGGTGGGTGGGTCGCTTAATATGAATAAAATAAGAACAAGCGGAGAAAATTTGACACAGATCTGACGTTGACAAGCGCCCGTTGGCGACTGACGGAGCAGCGGGTGGCACAGCGTGTAGTTAAACCGCTGGTAGATTTGCAAATTTTGTGACAAATACTAATTTAATAACTATTATTTTTATTACTTTAACTGCCTCCGCGGCCGAACGGTTACATTTATTTCTCTCGTGAGTTTGGGTGTAATTTGTGGTTGTCTATGTGTGTGTCCATGGCACCCGCGACACAGGGTTTCCCTAGTGCGGGGCTATGTTGAGTGTGAGCGTTATTATTAATATTTATTTAGCAGGATCTCTGTAGTTCCTATAAAAAAGAGAAATATCTCCATATAAAAATTATGTGTAAAGTTAGGTAGGTATTTCATTCTTAAATAATTCGTGTTAGATTGTTATTTAGCGTGTTTTCAGGATTTTATATGATCATATAAAGTACATCCTATCGTGTAACACATTCTTTAAGCAATATCCTTAGGTGTGTCGTATATATTTTTTGTAAGATCGTCATTCAATAGTAAATACCCAAACTGTTAAATCTAGCAAAACGGTTTTCCCAACTTCTCCTCCAGTGATTCATCCTCTTTTTAACACTAAAGAGGCTTTATTTATTAAGAGGTAAGTACCTATTTAGAACGATAATTTCATAATTTAACCATTAGCATTTTTAATGCAACAGTGCCAAATTACGTCAAATAAACACAAACACTTCGTCCTCAAAACAATGTAAGAAATTAAAACAACTTTGAAAAATACTCAGTTATATATTTCAACGTTAAAAATACGTATAACTTAACAAAATGCATTCAACATTTTTATATCGAAAATAATGTACTTACAATAACTTGATTATTTATAATATACTTATTTGCTATTTAGAAAAAAAAAACATTGCAGAAAAATCTAATAGGTATTTTGAATGAAATATCTAGAAGAGGTATTTGAATTTAGGCATGGATGCCACGATGCCACGCATTGGAGGCAAGTACAATTACACTAAAGAGTCAAGAGTATATCTAATGGTAAGACCATAGGAAACATGCTTGACCATAGAAAATCCGCTTGGCCATAGGAAACCCATTTGGCCATAGAAAATGCGCCTGGCCACAGGCAACGCGCTTAGCCATAAGAAACTGGTTTGGCCATAGGAAACCTGTTTGGCCAAAGGAAACGCGCTTTACAGGTGACATTGCTGACCCTCTAAAGAGACGGTGAGATGTAAACTTTCTTCAGCAGCCATGTTTCATCACAAGGTTAACATGTTTACATAACTTAGAAATCAAAGTCATAGATATATGTTGCTGCTAGATTGAAACTGTGGACTTCTCATTTGAGAAGCAACCGTTCTCCCAGTGCTACCACCGCTCTCGTCTCGCTCCAGTCTTGTTACTTTATAGTTAAACAAAAATTAAATTAAACAAACCCTTGCAGCCGACTTGAACATACCGCCCCTTTAGTTCCTTTCATTTTAAATGAATCTTCTAAGTAGCAAACAAGTGCCATTGAGATTGTTATAAGCTAAAAGAACTTGACGCCCTGGTTCTCGTCAAAGTCCATCACCTCACAGCGACCCTTTTTCTCAAGAGACTTCAGCGCCTTTAGCAGCACACTCATGTCGAGGCCGTGGAATTCTGAAATTATTAGGAAGTTTATTAAATAGACTTATTTCTAACAATTGAAGAAGTCTAGTCTACAAAATTAAAATTTTGTTTAGTATTCCAAAATAACCAGATATTTAAATAAAAGAATATCTGTTATAGTGTTATATTTAGCGTTATCAGGCGTCTAGACAAAGCTGTACATAGCAAGGCTTTTTGGAATTCGTATCCGGCCAATTACACAGTGTCCAGCTTGTCCGGCTTTTGTTAGGCTTTTTATATCCGACCAAGTTTTGTTTTGTATTATTTAATTTTATTGTTACTGCATTAGAATTTAAGATTCATGGTTTTACATTATAATAAATGTTGAACTAACTACTACGTAATACGCCAGTGTACGGTCTCGTTACCCAAATGTCTGGCTAACATGACTGGTTCTAAAACATGGTAACCCTAAATATGTTTATTATGAATATAGTTGCGGTATAGTTTTTAATGTAATAAAAGTTAAGTTGATAGTCATTTGTACCTACCTTCATCAACAGTACTGTCACCTTCCCTTAATTCGAAAAGAGTACAGACAGAATTATTCATTCCATTATTACACACCCAGTTATAAATCATATTGCCCCATTCGTCTAATGAGTGCCAGTATATTTCCCACACATTTTTACTCTTGTCGATGGGCGCGGCTCTCCCCGTTCGCGCCATTTCTTCTAGAATAGTTAAAATGGCTTCTTGTGACAACTTTCTATTAATCTCTGTATTGTTAAATAGAGCACTGTTTTGTGATTCTCTTATGTCTATGGTGGATTGCTTTGTCGCCTTCATGTACTCAGCTATAAGTTGTTGCCAAGCTTCTAATTGTTTTGCTCTTGTTTCTGAATGTGGTTGGATTCTGTAACAATAGATAAATATGTTAAAATATCTTTTGAACAAATTTAATTTAATACAACCTGTGAGTATCTTGGTGCACATGTCATTGTATACTAACAGGTTAACAAACAAAGGAGTTTTTTTTTTCTCTAGGTGGTGGACAGCAAAAAAGCACAATACAAACATAATGCTGTTAGGATCATAACTTTATTTTCTATTTTTTTTCTATATTTTACTGCTTACATTGGTAACTTTGTAAAATATTAGCACTACATATTTTAAACATTTGAGCAAAATAACCAGTTTGCCACAGAAAATACTTACACTCAATTATTTTTTAAAGAAAACTGATATGCTTCTGATAAATATCAATCAGTTTAAATTCAGTTTTCTGCCTTTTCTCTAATGTCTTCATGGTTTTTGGTTCTAGATCTGTGACAGACACTTTATATGGTATTTTAGACTCTCCGATTTGAATAGTGTGATATCCTTCAATGAAATTTGAACTAAAGCTCATCATCAATGAACAGTCTTTTACTACTGATGATATCATTGCTAAATATTTTGAATCACACAGTTCTATGAACTTCTCTGTGTCGGTTTTCCGACTTAGATCCAAGTTTTCCATTTTTATTAGCTGAAGTATGGACAATATGTAGTCTAGGTTGCCTTCATTGTTCGATGAAGAACAAAATGAAAACTTTTCTGACAGTTTTTGTAAGTCCAACAGTTTGTATAGCAGTGTATTGTTATTCAATTGATTTTCCTCTAAACACTTTGTTCTTTCTTTGTTTATTACTTGTATTTCTGTAGTGTCTCGTATTATGGAATTTGTAGTTTCGTTATTGTTCAGTAGCATTTCGGCTATGAAGTCAATAAAAAGGTTTGTAGAGCCACCAAAAAGTGTCATGTTTTGAACTATATGTTCAAATTCATTTAATGAGTTTTTGTCGCTATATATTATGTTCCCATCTTTGAAAATCTTGAAGTTGTTCTGTGGATTACTCACTAAACTTAATAAAGCATGTCTCATTCTCATTTTGTCCCCAGAAAATAAATTCAAAGGGCAATATTCACTTATGTTGTCAATTTGACCATTTTGCAATTTTAAAAACTGTTTCAAACAGAAGTAACATTTCGAAAACTTCCTAAAGCTTGCTGCAATAAATCCTTCTTTAGGTTTAATCTCGATGCAGTAATTTGTTTCACATTTAGGGCTGAGAATTGATAGATCTTGTGCTCTAATTGTGTAACAACTTATTTTCGATTCGGTTTTCCGGTATCCTGGACGACAGCTTGACAATTTGACACTGATACCTTTAATCTCCTCAGCAGAAAGCACGTTAAGCTCTTGTAAAACGCAACAATCGCTGATTAGTAAAGGAAACATGACTTTATTTACAAAATCAACTGACAATTGTATGCTTTTCAAATCTGCTTCTGTCTCACCTTCCTTGATGAGACGTAAAACGTGGGCGGTACCCATGATTTTAAGAACGATATGTTTATTGCCTTCGTTGATATACCTCCAAGGTTTTCTTAGTAAATCCATATTTACGGACGCTAACTTAAGCCTAATTTTCTTATGACCAAAAAATGGATTTACTTACGTAAAAAAGGGAGGGAACTTGTACTGCCAAGGCCACGTAATGTCTGCCATAATTAACACTACTTTCCCTGCCTAATTGCTCTTTCAATTAAGAAAAAATATAATATTTCGCTTTTTCTTTAGCTACCAGCTGATTACTCAGCCATTTGACATTGACGTATATGAATTATGATTATGGAACGGTTTTCGAATGAGTAATGAAAATTAGAGTAGTTCATTCACAATGTGACTGTGTGTATTGAGTAAAACTATTTTTATATTTATTGAACCAATGATCTTTACATGTTTTGCGAATTTTACTATTGCTACCATTGACTTACAAATATATTGTAAGTCAATGATTGCTACGTAAAGAAGAACAATTTACCTGTAATGAAAAGTGATGTATTGTGTGTACATAATTATGTTTATCAAATAAAACACGTTTGTTCATAAATATGATATTTATGTTGAGTAGGTCAAAAAAGCAAGAAAAAGAAAAACTAGATTTAAAATGATGATGATGAAATGGACAACACGGGAAAAAATAGCTCCAGCGTTTTCGTTCAGTAATTTCAACTTTTGACACGCGTTAGCGTTAATATGAAAAAACATAACAATAATATAGGAATAATATCAAATATGAAAATTTTTTCACGACCCAACATTATGCTGGTGAACTTATTTTTTATTTTAGAGCTGTATGGAGTGAACATATTATTTCTCGTAATTTTGTCTATGGTTTTTGATGTTTTGAGTTTTTGACAAATGTGACAGATCGAGCAACCGATACAGACAATCTTTCCCACATTTTGGCTTTTTCTCAAAAGAAATCGCTGTTACTTCCACATAAATAAATTTTTGCTATGTTAATAGCGTTGTAGATACAACTAGAATAGTTTTTACCATGATTACACTCAATAGGAAGTTGAAAAAGGAACATACGGAGCCGCCGAATGGTGTTAGCGCGGAACCTTGTAGAAGAATATCTGTGAGAGACAAATTACTAGTGAAAGAAGTGCAAGAGATGACTGAGAACCTTCCCACGACGTGCAGTGTTAGTTTCGATGACCCAAACATGTTAAATGATTTTGTATTAACGGTGGCTCCAGACGAAGGTTACTGGCAAGGGGGCAAATTTAAATTCAATATTTTCGTCACAGAAGACTACAATATGGCAGTAAGTAGACTATTTCTCTGTTCCTAAACAATGCAAGGAGCTCAAACAATTATAAAAGGCGCAATTTTTTAATAATCCATGGAGCCATTCTGCAAAATCTAAACGCAAATATTGTTTATGATATTAGTGTGAAGATGGTGTAAGGGGGCTTCCACATTAAACGCTTATAGAAGCACTGCAGTGGCACCACTGTGGGGCTGTAGCTACACACTACTAATTTTCATACAATATTTAAAAGCGAAGTTGCAGTGCCACTGTTGTAAGATGCACGCGCCACTTTTGCAGTCACAATTAAATAAATAAATAAATAAAAATAGCCTTTATTCACGGATTACTTCTAAATTAATTCTAAGTTTAATCTAACGCTTACTTCTAACAGTAATAATTCTTAATTCTAACATCAGAATAGGTTCTGGTTGCCCTCTGACATAGGTCTCCTCCATATTTCTCCATAAGCAACGGAATTGTGCCGACCGGCGCCGAGAATGGCGCTTGTTGTCTTTCCATCTCTTGGATACCAATGTGTCACACCTTATGTCCACTTTTCTTTTCTTGATCTTACCGTGTGTCCACACCAGCGCCACTTCAGTCTTTTGATTTTTTCACAATTAGTGAACTAAAAATTACTGAAGCACTATAAACATAGGGCTGCCGCTATACAGTTGCACCATTGCAGTGCTTCTACAAGCATCAAAATACCTTCAAGATACCGCCAGAAGGTGTTTGTGTGTCCACTTTACAATTCTTGAAGCTTATTTACTTGTGAAGTGTAAACACAATTATTCACTATTATTTCCAGCCACCCAAAGTAAAATGCATGACCCGCTTGTGGCACCCAAATATCAATGTGGATGGAGACATCTGTCTGTCTTTGCTGCGGCAGACTTCCATAGATGAGCATGGTTGGGCACCAACGAGGAAACTTAAAGATGTTGTGTGGGGACTTAATTCATTATTTACTGTAAGTAATTAATCTTTTTCTTTTTTTTTTTTTTCAATTTTTTGGCCTGAAATGTTCAGGCGTGTATATCTTATAAATGTGTGCATTGTTATCTGTGTTTGGAAAGAACAAGATACAAGCAGCAAATTAAAAGTTCAGAGAAAAATCGCTTTAAAAATACCCCACATGAGAATCCCGTAGGACATTATACTATGGAAGTAACTAAAGTAAACTAGTCTAGCAGTACTAACATCGGTAAGCTCTCGTATTCTGCAGACTGCTTATGCAGCGGAGCTTAATCTGCTGGCCAGGGAAGATATATGTGGAAACCATTGAAGTTTACTATCTAAGGTCACTCCCAAGAAGACTGCTTTATTAACAAGGTCTAACTTTTCTCCGTTTATTTCTATGCTTGGACTAGTTGATTTTATGTTAGGTAATTCAAATTTAACACATTTTGTCTTCTTGCCATTAAGTAATAAATTGTAAGCATTAAACCCAATAATTAAACCAATAAACTACCTTAGAGAGGGTATCATTAATATGGTCATAGTTAATGTCATGTCTGTCTGTTTTAAAAATCAAGGATGTGTCATCAGCAAACAACACTATTTCGAAATGGTCCTTAACAAAGAATCATTAATATAAACCAGAAATAAGAAAGGTCCAAGTATTGAGATCAGGAACACCTATTTTTATCGGAGAACCCAAAGAAGTCACTCCATTTATGTCTACTTTCTGAATTGTACCGTTGAGATATGACGAGACAAGTTTCGACGCCTTGCCATTTACACTGTAATGTTCCAGCTTCCTAATAAGAGTAATATGATCAACGCAATCAAATGCCTTTGAGAGGTCACAGAAAATACCAATAGCGTTCTGGGACCTTTCCCAGGCATCAAAGATGTGTTTTAGTAATGCTACCCCCGCATCGCTAGTCGATCTACCACTAGTAAACCCGTATTGTTCACTATGAAAAATATGATTCCTACCGAAGTAGGACAGTAATTGAGTCAGCATAACCTTTTCGAATATTTTACTTAAAACTGGTAAAATTGAAATGGGCCTATAGTTGCTAGGATTAACTTTCCTACCGCTTTTGAATAAGGGAATAACCTTGCTGTATTTCATTAAATCGGGAAAAACACCTTCGTCAACACACCTATTGAAAGCTACAGCTAAATGTGGGGAAATAACTGAGTCTATAACTTTAGTTGGTATGCCCCAGAGATCTTCAGTTTTTTTTAACATGTGTTGATTTAAAAGCTTTTATGATGTCTTGTGGATTAACATGACGGAAATTAAATAAACTGCCAAAAACATAAATGACACGGGCGCAATTAAAGTCACAAATAGTACCACCAAAAATATACCTGACACATGGTTTCACCTTTCTACAAGGCATCCGCAGGGATTGTTGATTGTGCAATGCTCGGCCGAAGATTGAGCTTGCTTTTGTCGGTTGGTCATACTTATGAATAGTTATTATGACACTCCTGGTACTCATAATTCTTTTTAATATAAAATAAACAACATGACCTTACATGCGTGTCTAGATAATAAAATCTAAAAAATAAATAAACTATGTTTCCAACTTTTACTAATGCAACTGAGAGCAAAATCTGTTAAGATTCACAATTTGAATAGAAATTTTGTGCATTTTTTTAAAATTTGTTGTTTTGTGTTGACTAATTCCATGAACCTAATTTTTCAGGATCTCTTAAACTTCGAAGATCCGCTCAACATAGAAGCAGCAGAAATGTACAAAAAGAACAAAACGGAGTTCCAAATCAAGGTACAGGAATACATTGCCAGCGCCGGCTCCAAGGGCAAAAGATGAAAATTGTGATAACACTAAGTCATTTTACGTAGCTCTTTTACTTCATGTTATTTTTGTCGTAATATTTTTTAGGGAAAGTTTAAATACTCTCAAAGTGATATACGCGTATATGAAAACGATTATGAATTGATAGATAGAGTATATTCAATAGCTTGAAACACTGCAGCTATTTTACACAGAGACCTAGTTACAGCTTTGTGACTACCTATGATAAAATAATAATTTCTAGATGCGTCAAATTGATTTGCCACCTGTTGGATGTGGAGGTAGCACAAACTTATTTTTTGTACTTGCAACTGGAATGTCTTAAGCCAAATAATTATGATGCCATTTCAAAGTCTCCTATAGTGTGTGTTTTTTGAAGATGGAGTAAAATGAAGTGTTGCCCGCCTGCTATCAGATAGTGGTTGCAGTCGATGAATACTCTTATCGACTAAATGTAGGTTACGTTTATGCAATAAATTGGCGAACTTGTTTAATTTGATATAGAGTTCTTAGGTTTTCGCGATTGTTACACATAGGAAATGAAACTATTTTTCCGGATTTCAATGTATACTCCGGACTTCAAATGTATACTTGAATCCGGATTTCAAATGTATACTTGTTGACTCAACAGTGGCCATGGGATCTGCAAAGGGCCCGAAACGTTGGTTTGTTTGAAAAAACAAATATACACGATTTAAATCCGGAAAAATAATTTCATTTCCTATAGTTTAATGTTATTTGAATCATCGTTGGCCCATAATTCCTCCAACTAACACAGGTTCATCTGAACCATCATGCGAATATCCGCATCCGCATCAGCATTCAAATTCATTGATGCGGATGTTCATTGCGGATGTTTTATACGCCACATGACCTAAAAGGCAGGTGAGCTGTTGTTTTTAAAATATAACTTCGATAAAATTCCACAACAATTAAGCTTGACCGATTGATCGTTTTCATGAACTCTGATTCTTTTATTATAATAAAATCATTGAAATGATACTTTATTACAATACCAAAGAAAATAGAAATCTTTTTCATGTAGATTTCAGTAACAATGTAAATTTTCCGCGTTTTTTAAATACATAAAATCTGCTGTGTAATCACTGCATCAGTGACAACCCTGGTTCATATATACATACACTGCATCAAAATATAAAGTGGAGACATATTTTAAAGATTTTTATTTTAATTCGACATAGATAAAGAAATCCGTTAGTTCTTATTAAAATGTGTATTTATTTCGATGTAAAACTAAAGAACGTCTTAACACTAAATATTCAGATATTTTTGGCAAAATTTTACCTTTTTTTCACAAGCTATCGATAAAACTGTCAACAACAACTACATAACAATTTAAAAATTTAAGAAATCTGGCAACCCTGCAAATGTCAATTTACTCCGTCTTTAAAAAAGACAGACTATAACCGCTTCATAAAAAAATTGCCATGTAATTAGTTCATCTGTTATTAAAATCTATCAATTCGTGTATATTATTGTCGTGTATAGGATTACGGTTTTATTTTTACATGGGATTGCAATTTAAATCTACTTCATAATGTTATTTCCAATAATATGATATTTACAATTTTGTCAATGAATAAATTAAAATTAGCTATTAGTATGCCTGGCCAAATAATTGTGCTTGTTTTGTGTGTTTTTTTAAATTGTAACAATTAAATAAACATGGTAAGATATTGTTGTATAACTTTGTTGTATTACAATAATTGGTATAGTTCTCCTTGAACCAAGCAATAAATCAATTTACTGTATATTAATTATTACGATTATCTTTTATTCAAGTACTATGTCAAATTTTAATGGTACATATCGCTGCTTCTTACAGATTTTACAACAACATATTATACATACCTATATATTAAATTTACATTACTGCGGAATGGAATGGAAACGGAATTTGTAACGAAATTGTACATAGCATAATGATCTTTATGGCAATTATGTAACGTACAAATTAGATACGATACGGCAGCTGCGGGAATTCCCGAAACTGCGCGAGAACTTTCCTGAAGTCACGCGATCTGTATTTAGTTCGTATCTTATTTTAAAGTGCGCATTTGATTCTCTCACGTGATGGAAAGTGACATGACGTGAAAAAATGCCTATTCACTCTCGCCTTGAAAAGGCCCAAGTTATACCGTTCAGTCTGCAGACAGTGAATACTCCATAGCTGTTTGCCTTATAAATGTGGAAGCGGAACACTTCGTGCGTATCCTAGGAATATCACAGCATAGGGGTGGAAGGAACCCCCGCTCACATCTGGTTCTCTGATGATGGAAAGGGGAAGGTGCAATTAAATCTTGCAACGTCCGTATGTAGTTTTTGTACGCTACAGAATTGACATAAAGCTCATTAAGCTTTACTTACAAACATTCGTTTCCGGTCCCTTACGCAGTAAACTGAGTTGTAAAGTTTTTAAATCGCAGTAATATATATATCAGTCACTGT
The DNA here is from genome assembly GCF_003589595.1 of Hyposmocoma kahamanoa. NCBI lineage: Eukaryota > Metazoa > Arthropoda > Insecta > Lepidoptera > Cosmopterigidae > Hyposmocoma > Hyposmocoma kahamanoa. The sequence goes on along the minus strand of NW_020653851.1, from coordinate 22,877,124 downwards.
TGTATCAGAAATTGTATATAATAATAGCACCAATGCCAAAGCTTCAGTAGATATTGGCATGTTAAAAATGTAAAGTTGTTGTTGCGTGTTTTTCTCGAAAAATTATATGGTCATAACGACTTTGATCCTTAGTCAATTACAGACTATGAAATAAAACAAAGTAATAAAATCAATGCTCATTTATTAAGCGTTCTTAATACTGGAGCATCATATACTAATTAGTATAAATTGTAATAAATAGTAAAAATTGTATAGAATAAATAAATAAATAGATACTTAACAATATAACAAAGTTTCGTAACAAAATTTGTTTTATGACTAGATTTCGCGCGGTCAGAGAAACTGTACACGTTATTTTATAAAAATTGTGTTTGTTGTGAACGGGACACTTGGTTCGATCCAATTTCAACTTTCTATGAATATTTCACTTTAATTTTTTCATCTTTCTCAGTCTTATTATCGCTACTCGCTCCGGTATTCCAATTACTTGTTCTCTGCACCTTAATCGTACGCTTATTTACATGTGGAACGTCACTACGATCCGAGCGTCTCTAGCTACACCAAGTGTCCAGATGTGGCTTTGCAACTCCAAAAGTAAACAAGGCTTCGGAAATCTCCGCTAATTTGTCAATCCACTCGAGTGTCACAAATAAACAAATTTCGGGATCCGAACGCCCCGCCCCTATCGGAGTTAGAAAACCGCGGTGAAGCTGCAGGGCGTGTGTTAGTGCGTGGCAAAAGTGGTGAGCAGTTCGTCCTGCACGGAGTTGGACCGCGCGAGGCGGCGCGCCTGCCCGAAGGCCGCGCCGGCCGTGTCCGCCGAAGACGCTTCGGCCGCCTTGCGCTCGTGGTACGAGTCGGAGAATTCCTGCACACAGACGGGATACCGTTAGCTGCTGAATGTGTCAGACAATCTCTGTAAACTTCCCAGACAGGGATAACGTTATTATTATAATTATTATTATAGTACATTGTGTGTTAATAAGAAATTACGAACGCGACTTAGAAGCCCGAAGTCGAAGACTGAGGGCTTTCGGAGTCGAGGCGCGTAATTCCCACACCGCCCGTGAAACATATAATGTTTTTCATCACACTTGCATGTAAATAGTATGATTGCGTGCAGGTTAACTTGACTATAATACTCCAAATAAAACCCCTCGTGCCTTTTTTCTTCTCATTACAGCCTTCGACCCGGACGGATCTATTGTAGCTACTTGAGTAATATCATCCTGCTAAAACTAACTATTTTAATTAAAAGGAAATTTATATATTTATATAGTTACAGTGACTGGTTCTTGGTGGAGTTATTTCGATTGGAAGAATCTTTCAACAGGCTGAAAGTATGTGCGCCAGAAAGATATATGAATGAGTTACCTTGAGTTAGTTCGATTGGAAGAATCTTTCAACAGGCTGAAATTATATGCGCCAGATTGATATACATACATGAATGAGATACCTTGTGTTGTTCGATTGATAGAATCTTTCAACAGGCTGAAAGTATGTGCGCTAGAATGATATACATATATGAATGAGATACCTGAGTTAGTTCGATCGGAAGAATCTTTCAACAGGCTGAAAGTATGTGCGCTAAAATGATATACATATATGAATGAGATGCCTTGAATTAGTTCGATTGGAAGAATCTTTCAACAAGCTGAAAGTATGTGCGCCAGAATTGTATACATATATGAATGAGATACCTTTCAGGTTCGATTCCCGGGCCGGGCGAAATATTTGTATGACCTACATTTATTTCTCTCGTGAGTTTGGGTGTAATTTGTGGTTGTCTATGTGTGTGTCCATGGCACCCGCGACACATGGTTTCCCTAGTGCGGGGCTATGTTGAGTGTGTGCGTTATTATTATTATTATTATTATTATTATTACCTTGAGCCTATTGCCGAGGAAGACAGCGCGCTCGCGCTTCCTGTTCATGAAGTCTGACTGCTGCAGCCAGCGGTGCTCGTAGCACTCCTCGGCCGACGGCCGCTTAAGGGGCACTTTCTTGAATAGGAACATCACGAACCGTGTCGCCTCCTGCAACAGACGATGGGTTTAAATTAAATGCGTCCACGACATGTAATAGTGGGCCATATCTATATTAGAAAAAGACATCACATTTAAAATAATTCAAGATAGATCTGCCCTGCGATTGCGGGTCTAAAAAAGAAGATTATCGATAACGTCGTACGTGTAGGAAGAGCTGGAATTTGATGCAAAAGCACACCTGTGTGATTTCCTTGTACAGATGCTCAAATCGGTATCTCACGAAGGAGATGTTCTGTTTGGTCTCGATGTCGTCAGCGCCGCGGAAGGGTGATACACCAGACAGCATGATGTAGGTGAGTACTCCCAGAGACCAGATATCTGTCTGCGGGAAAGCTGGCTCGTCGTTTATTATTTCAGGTGCTGAGAACAAAGAGTTTTCTCTATAACAGTCGTCAACATCATCCACAAGAACAAATCTCACAGAGAGTTTACCCACTTGTACTTACCCACTTGTGGATCGAACTACACAGGAAGCATTCTCAATTGTCACGTATTTTCTAGCAAGTGAAAAAGTAATTCCTACTCACCTTTGTATTCTAAGTCGCCGACTTGAGGAACACTAGTTCCGAGCTTGGTTACTTTATGCGCTGACCCAAAGTCAATTAGCTTAACTTGGATGGAGCGAACTGAAGCCATCACTACGTTATCAGGCTGGAGATCCAAGTGACAGTATCCTCGCCAGTGTAGGTATTGAAGACCGTCAAGGATCTGTGTAACTATTGTAGATACCATTTGTTCAGTGTAGTCGTGACGTGATGACAAGTATGTGAGGATATCAGCGCCTTGCAGTTTCTCTAGAATTAATCCAGCGACTGGGTTTCCTGGTGTATGATAGGCTGCTAGTAAATTAGATATTCTCTCGTGTCTAAGCCTTCTTAAGCACTCAAATTCTCTTTGAATCTGGACTTCTGTGTCTGATCGGTTTTCTAATAATTTGGCTACTATGACGTTGTCAGTGTTCTTGTCAATGCCTTTAACAACAATGGAGAATTTGCCGCGCCATAATTCTGATATGAAGCTGTAACGTTGCTGAAGGTTGTCCGACGAATCCCAGTCAATCGGGCTGTTTTCTGTCGCGTAGTTCAGTTTTGGTTTTTCTTCATCTAAGATAACTTCCTGGCCAGACTCTGTGATTTGTTGAAGATGCCTCATGGCCTTAGTCACCTGGATCTTGGGTGCTCCAGATTCTTTGGTCTTGATTAAATTTGTTGGGACGCCCTTGTCGCTCCAGCCAATTCTATTACGCGAGGAGAGGCGGAACTGGTAGCTGGTGTCAGGTCGAAGGTTGCCAACTAAATAGAATTCATGATCGATGTTATTGGCGACGTCCTTCCATTCGATGCTGTCGCCTTCCTTATACTGCAAGCTGTAGCAGATCACAGGTGAATTTCCATCGTATTTTGGCTGCTTCCATCTTAGGAGTACTTCGGTGTCAGATACTTCAGAAGCTGTAGGACTGTCGGGAGCATCAGGGTTGGTAGCTTCGACTACTCTGGTGCGGGCGACGGTCTGTCCGACTGAATTGCGAGCCACGACCTTGTAATAACCGACGTCGTGGTGCATGGCAGGGTCGAACTTGAGCGAGGAGCGACCTTCCTCATCCTCGATGATCTTAATGCGTTGGCCTTCGGCAATAACCATGTCGTTCTTGAACCATTGGATAATAGGTTTCGGGTCGCCAACGGCATAACAGGATAGCTGAGCGGGTTCTCCTTCCCTGATGGGGAGGGTCTGTGGCTTTTCACGCATGAAGGGCATTTGACCATCTTTCTTGGATTCCATGAAGGCCTGGGCTTCTGCGTAGGAGTCAAGACGAGTTCCAAGCTCGTGCCTGAGGCGGCGGATGGTGTAACTCTCGGTGCCGTAGTTGTTGATGCGATCGCGTTGCTCGTCATCGATCTCTTCGTCCATTATGTCTGTGAAGCGACGACGTTCGCGGATGATCGGCGTCTGTGGATCGAATTTGAACATTTTAATTTCATAAACAAAATATTACACTTTCAAAAAGCTTCACATTGAAAAAGATATCGCAACTTACCCTTGGATCGTAAGCATCCTTAACGCTCAAATTGTAAGCAGGAGAGCGATGGCAGGCGACTTTCATATACTCGCGCAGGCGCACTGGAAAGTCCGTATCACGTAATTGCAGCAAGTACGTGTCTGGTCCATTCTGGTAACTGTAATTAAATAAAGTATGATCATAACACTGCCTTGAGAGGTATATTGTGGCAATATCGAATATCCGATATCGTATATCTTAGAAACTATTAATCGATATTACTCCGCATGTATCCATGAATATATAGTTTCAGAAAATATATAGTTTCGAAATCCGATTTCGAATATCGATATACAGGTGTACATTTGAGACAGGGCAGCAAGACCAGCCACCTTCGTCGTTGAAGTTACAGGAAAACGGTTCTAGAAGACTATCCATGAATTTTGAAGATATTTTGATTGGCATTCACAGATTTTGAAAAAATGGTACCGATAAGAGGCAATTTTTACAAAACTTTTTTTTATGCCATTCGATCCGGTCTGTTAAGGATCAATAGTCTCTATGGGACCAACTGAGGTAAGAGTACTCGAAATGTCAGAAATCGCAAAAAACTTTTTGCCATACATTTAGTAGGGACATGATATCATCATCAGAAAGTCATATCTTATGATTAAAAAATGGAGTAATATTGTAGAAGAGGTCACTGTAAATATAATAAATGCCATCGTGTACGTACTGGCTCTCGGACTTGGCAGAGACCTCCCAGTCAGGGTGCTCCCACTGCTTGAACTTAAGGTCCCATGGGCTGGCGTGGCGTTCGCGGGAGTCTCGGTGAGGAGTACCCTCCGGGGTATAAATTTCGCCGGGCGGGTACACCATCTTGGAGGGATGCTCAAAGGCACCGCTAAGAGGACGGCGACGGAACCAGTTGCGGCATTGGGCGTTGCTTGTCCAGTCCCTGAACAGAATATATGTGTTTTAAAATTATCCCTGGCAAATAGACTATATCCATTGAAATTTTGTTTATTCGCACATTTATTCATTTGATTTTTGCCAATGAATATCGTCGTAATAAGTAATTATTAGCTGCAACCTCTTGCAAGGATCAAAACTACTGACCTGTACAGATTGTAATAGTTCCTCAACCTATCGGTGGTGATCAAGTATTCGTCGTGGTAAATCTTGTCCGCCAAATTGAGCCAGGGATGCGACAACGCCGCATTAACGTCCATGCGATCCATCCAGCTGAGCTTCAAAAGCTTCGAGATGAAGTCCCTCGATTCGGTACTGAGGCGGGACCACCATTCTTCGTCGTGCCATTCCCATTTGCCTTCACGGATCTTGGTTAGAGTTTCGCGGTCATTGGCCCCGCGGAAGGGAGAGTGTCCACTTAGCAAGATGTACGTGATAATGCCGACGCTCCACATGTCAGCGCCGAAGGTGACGCCTTCGCCGTTGGCCACTTCGGGCGCGACAAACTCGGGCATGCCGTAGTCGAGTGCGGCATGCTTGTTGAAGTGGATGCGACGCGACAAACCGAAGTCGCAGATCTTAAGTTCATCGCTGCCGGCGTGCGACAGAAGCAGTTCGCCGATCTAACAGGGAGTAAATTAGTAAATGTTTAAAGTAAAATTTGTATATACTTTATTATGTAATGATTTAACTTTGTCATATTTCTGCTTTTTAAAATTTTGCTATACCCGTCTAGGTTCATGTACTGGTATCTATCGGTCGATTCTCGACAATTTTTGGTTAGAGCTGACTGGAAATGTTTTAGTATAAATTTGGTTCCGAACAAAAAACTCAGTCAGCCATCTACCAACCAACGATTAGGTACGGCATTGACCTACTGGTAGAAACATTTCAATATACGAAGACCTGACAAGAGAATTTGTGATGCCGACATGTTTCCTGTGAAATGACAAGCCAAAAAATCGATAATGTTAATTGAAGCATTGGGTGATAAAAGGGCGTATCAAGTAAAAATGAGATTCGAGAAAATTGAAAATACAGGTTTAATGTCTTATATCTTTTTAATATTTATAATATGACTCTTAATGGGTTCGTTCGTTTTATTATTGGTTTTTAAGAAAATAAATTATGAATCAGTCTTATTTAAAAGTTACATTGAAAAAAAAAATTGTTTTAAGCATTCATTAAATTAGCTGGAATTAAATTAATCGACAGTATCATTTTCAGCAGGTCTCACTGGCCTCCTAGATGCTCCATGTTGAGGATGAGGTCGCTCGTTTCCAAAATTCAAACATACATTTATAATCTATGCTACAAGGGGAGAGCGTCACCTTCTAAATGAATGAAAATTACGCCATCTAGAAGGGAGATCGAAATGAGTTTTTGTCACAAGATAGTGTTTTGATGCAGAAACATCAAAACGGGCTTTTGGTGCCAAACGCCCTTCTTGTTCCCAATGCTTCAATTGTGAATATTTGACAGAAGTACCTGTTCGTTTTTGTAATTAGAAGAAGCGTTTGTTTTTGTAATTTCGTCATCGCTGCACCCACCACGCCGGCAAAGTGGACTCCACCACTCGACGACTATTCATTAAATTGTCACATAGCACTCACCGTGAGGCCAAGATGGGCGACGCTGTTGTCGTGCATGTGCTTGAGGCCTCTGAGCAGCTGCCTGACGTAGCCGGCGATCTCCCTCTCCGAGTAGCCCTGGCTCCGCAGCAGCCGGTCGCGCACCAGCTCCCCGCCCGCCGCCAGCTCCGTGACCAGGGCGAGCGTGTGCTCGTGCTCGTACGCGTCGTGCAGGCGGATGAGGTGGCGGTCGTTGAGCATGTTCATCATTTCCATCTCGTTCTTCATGAACGGCTTCAGTTCGGAGTGGCCGTGCATGATCTTTGCGGCGTAGTTGCGACCTGGATGTCAAATTTTAACAAATTCTAGTAACAGGATGTGAACGTCATTCGTCATCATCGTCCTTATGTCTAACGCAAGCTTCGCCACACTGGCCCAATGCGGGTTCGAAGTCAAACTAACACGGTTTCCAAGGGTTATGTACCTTCTTTTTATATGTAAATTTGTCTCGATGTTTTCACTGTTAAGGAGAGGTATTGTTACTAAACACTCGCTAACGTTACGTTATTTAGAAATTAAAGTAATAAACCTCTCAATTCAGAAGCAACCGTTCTCCCGCTAAGTTACCTACCGCAGAAAATAATTTCTATAGTAATTTATACATTGAAAAACTGCCTCTTTAATATTTGTTGGTACAAGATACTGTAGTATATGTGTAGTATATTGAACATCGGGAGGTAATTATGTCTCGAAGGCAATTTCGGTTACCTGAAAGTCTTTCAGCGGCGTGGTAGACGACGCCCTGCACCCCTCGGCCCAGCTCGTCGCCGAGGTCGTAGAAGTCCCCGAAGGGCTTCGTGCTCGGCTTCACGCGCGGCGGGTGCTCACGGATCCTACGGCGACCGAAAATTAGGAAACTCTTGTATATTGACAACAAAAGTACATTGATTTAAACTTTTCACGATTTTCACGCATTATTTAATTTAAAATAATCGTTTTTAATCGCGTGTAAATACGTATAATACCTGAGAAGAATTACACTGTAAGTGCTTTTTTGTAATTTTACAGGGGACGCGATTTTGTGTCGAAATGCTGCATGTAGTAGAACAATTAGAATGGCTCGAAATAAAACTAGAGTTTTAATAACATTTCGAGCTACCCTAATTGAACAAACTGCTTTTCGACACAAAACGCTTCCCCCGTAAGATTACAAAAATGACGCTTACAGTGTAGGTAATACTTCTCAGGTACGGAATATATTTTGTTTACCTCGACATTTCGGACGTGTTGCAACGTCCACGGTCTCGAAGGGACTGAAGAGGCGGGTGTCGACATCTTCTAGCCGTGCGATTTTTTCAAACTGGGTAGTGGTCTAGCACGTGATCTTCATTATTTATTTTTGCACTAGGGTTATCACTATATCGACACAATATCCTGAGTGCTAAGATGTTGACATCCGTCTTTTCGCATTTGCAGAAACTGTATAACCTTTTATGTAAAGTTGTTTCACGGTAGTAATATAATAATAAGGCACACACTCAACATAGCCCCACACTAGGGAAACCCTGTGTCGCGGGTGCCATGAACACACACATAGACAACCACAAATTACACCCAAACTCACGAGAGAAATAAATGTAGGCCATACAAATATTTCTCCCGGCCCGGGAATCCAACCTGGGACCTCTGCGTGGCAGTCCAGCATGGTAACCGTTCGGGTGGCCTCCGTGGGGAGGCAGGTAAAATCCGCCTCCGTGAATTTGTGAAGACGATGTCATTGTGAGCGACCATTTTGTTTTTGTTTTCAGTATTTTATAGAGTCTACATTTTCATGAAAGTGCAGGTCGTTTGACTGACAGTATTAAATTGTTGCAAGCTACGTTGCAAGTAAAAAAGTCTCTGTTCAGAATTAATAGCATCGCCTGTAGGTATAAGTGTATCCACCTGATGGAATAGTCGTGCTCCGTCTCCTCGACGTGCAGCATAGCGGAGGAGCTGACGGCGCCGGCAACGTTGCGTGCTGAGACTGAGTACAGGCCTTCGTCTTTGAGGATCACGTCATTGATCACCAGCACTGTCGTGTCAGGCTCGATGAACTGGATCTGTACCAATATGTAATTTTACTTTGCTTCACTGTCCAATATATACAATAACAAACACAAAAGTCTTGATAGATATGATATGCTTTCATGCCATTACGCCGCTCTGTTTTCACTCGTAAACTACGGGAACGTACATCCACGCAAACACTAAAGGCTAATAAATAACTTATGGGCCACAGCTACACTCTAACTACAGTTAATTGTCAAAAACGATTGCTCAAAAATGTACATTACGTCATTTACGTACATCTGAAAAGAACTATATAGGTACCTTGATCCTGGAGCTGGATGTAAGTGGTTGCCAGTCCTTGTACCACTTGATCTCGGGGAAGGGTATACCAGTGACTCTAGCCTCCATTCTGACAGATCTCCTTTGCAATGCGATGGTCTCTTCAGGGCGCTTTATGAAGGTGGGGTACTCTGCGAGTTCAAGGCGCACGCGTTGTCGAGCTTGTCCGTGCTCGTTGGTGGCTACGGCTTCGTACCAGCCCGCGTCGCGATCCAGCATCCTGGATTAAGAGTGGTTTTATTGGTCTAGCGTAAAGCCGGGGTTTCACTATACGAGTACGCTCGGACCGAGTGCGCTCGTACGAGTTAGATCGTATAGGAGTCCACTCGGATTTCGGTTTACACCATAGGTACATTTCCTTGAAGAATCAGGGTGAAGAAGACTGATCTGGTACTGCGAGGTGGAGGACTTGCAGCAGATATATTAATGGCTGAAGTACAAACTCGTGAAAGGGAAAAAACAAAGCAAGAGAAAAATTTGGACCAGAAAATGGATTTTAAGATATGACTAAGAGTCCTTCAAAATAATTTTATCGGCGAAGTGGGAAGAAAGATAAAAAAATGTTTAAAACCCTTTACTGTCAATTATATGATCCGAGTATACTCGTAAGAATAGAACCGCGTCCGAGTCCACTCTGATCGGATACCGGTGTCCGAGTGCGCTCGGAATACGTGTTTACACGTAACGTCCGAGTAACCATCCAAGTAGACTCGGTCCAAACGTACTCAAATAGTGAAAACCCGACTTAAGAGTTGTAATGGTTTGGTCTTGTCTGTTCTTTCGAGATTTTACGTTACTTTTTGAATCAAGCTGATTAAACCTTGGAAGGAGCTTCACAAAACTACACGGACAATTTCTGAAGAAACACTCACTTGTTAATGAACAGCGTAGCCTGACCGTTTCTGGTGTAGCTCCAGTCGTATCTACCTCCGATCTCAATAGGCTCATCGTTGAAGAAGTAAGTCATCTTCGGCTTAGGATAGCCGTACACGAACCAGAAGAGATTAACGTTATGCCCTTTCACGCCGTATTGGGAATCGTGCTCTTGACGAAGGAACTTTGGCGCTTGCGCGTAACCGTCGTGAGGTGGGCGTTCAATGTCGAAGTCCTTCGGGAAGTATGGGGATGTTTCTGGACGGAAGTCAATGCCGGGTTCGAGATACGGGATGAATTTCGGTGGGTCAGGTTCGAGCTTAGCGCGGTGTGTGATGGCGTACGGTGAGGGGTCGCTCACGCCGTATTTGTTCTCAACGCGGATGCGGAACTTGTAGTCGCGAAAGGGCTCTAGGTTTCGGATGTCGCAGACGCAGGATCTAAGCCCTGTGCGGGCTGTGAACCAATCGCCATCGGGCACTTCGCACATTTCCACCTGCATGATTTAAATGACACCGTAAATAACGTGATACAATGGAGCAGATTATTTGCTCCTGTTACTACGTCCAAAATCAGTATTTGCGATAGAAGTATTAGCACGAAATCACAAGAACAGACATCGAAGAATCATTTCAGTTGTAGACGTTTTTTCTCACCTGGTAAGTGACAGGGAATCGAGGTCCGTGTGGGATGGAAGGCTTCCAAGAGAGCGTGAGGTGTCGGTCGGCCATACGAGAGATGATGGGCTTATCAGCCAGCGGCATTGGCACGCCGGTTTTCTTCATCTTATCGAAGTCAGAGTACTGGTCGCCGATTGGCCGTTTTTGAGTTTGAGGTTCCAGGGCTGAAAAAGCAAATATACGTGCAATAAGCAAGTCCAAAGGAATGTAAAAAAGGAGCCCAGTAGTAGGTGGATTAAGTGCATGCTGCATAATTAAATCCGGATTTATGTTTGGTGCATGAAATGACCTTGAGCATTTTTAAATTGTTTCCTAAATCGGAGACTTCACAGTTTTCCTTTTGGTTTGAGTTTACGTTCTTGTACGTTAAACAATGCAATGTGTTATAATAACAATATGGCATCTGGTTGTTTTAAGACAAAATTTTAAGATTTTTGATTGTACTTACTATCGTAAGTAAGCTGAGCAGTGCAAGAATCTTCGCCATGCGGGTTGTAGATCCTGCAGCGATAGGTGCCGACATCTGTAGGGTCAATCTGGCTGATGGTCAGACGAAGCAGTCCAGTGGTTTCTTTGTCCATGCGGATGCGTTCGCAAGGGAATAGCCTGTCATCGTTGCGGTACCATTCTACGTCTGGCTCAGGAGTGCCAGTGGCACACGCTGTGAATTTTGCACTCATGCCACGTAGGACTTCGATGTCGCCGATCTTCTTGAGGAACGATGGTGGCTCCATTTTCTGTTTTTTGCCACTGTTGATAGAATATTTTTCATAACGTAAAATTATTTCACTGACACCAACCGCATTGTTACGATGTTACGTGTATGGGAGAAAAAACGTGACAGTAGGTTAAATGTCACGAAAATGAGAACTTTGAGCAGTCTGTTCAGTGTTAATCTTAGTAAAAGAGCGTTGTGGTGTGATAGATGACATAGTGATCAGAATAGACAAGAGAATGCTTCGAGGGTTTGGTCATGTATAAATATTAGCAGATTGACATAGCAAATGTGTATGGAAACTTGGAGAGAGGCCAGAGAAGTAGATCTTGACGTACATATCTCGATAAAATTGTCTATGTCCTTAAAATAGGCATTTATGTTGGCCTGACCAAACAAACTTTAAATTAAATAAAAACTGATTATTTGCACGAACAAAATAGATACTAATTAAAAAGATAGGTACTTTGTGTGGTGCAAGCCTCGATAACAAAAATGTCACTAACTCGGTATTTGCTGGAAAACGCATTGCTTTCCCAGCACTGATGTATGAAGGGACTGAAGAAGTGGCGAAAGAGGATTGCCAAGGGCGTAGCGAGTGAACATGTCCAGATACAACTAAAAATACTTACATCTTATCAACAACTTCCAGGTGAGCCTCACAAGATGCCTCCCCCTCTCTATTCTTCGCGACGCATTTATATAACCCAGCATCTTCAGGCTTTAGATCCCTTACATACAAACAGCACGCATCTCCATCCCTTTTTATGTTATACTTGTCACTGTTGGTCAGAGGGCGGCTATCTTTATACCACGTGATATCTGGTGCTGGCACGCCGATGACTCTTGCGGGGAATTTGGCGTCGAAAGTTGGAAGCTGGAAGAACGGGTCTACTGTCACGAACTGTCCAGGTGTTCAGTGACGGTAGGGTTTACTTTAGAGATGTTACACTTGATCTATTTTTGGTTTTGCTGCACATTCACAACTAAACATATATTTAGAAAGTTAATAGTAGTCTTTCTGCGCAATTTAACGATTTTGGGTCAATAATATTGGTAACTGACCATTAATCGACTAAAGGTCATTAGGACGTTAATCGGTGAAATGTCGAGAAGAATTATTATTTTTATTTGTAAAATACTTAGTACTAACGACCTCGCAGAACTATGTTACCTACTAACATTGTAACAACAACTGTCGTTCCAAGACTTTTTACAAGACAATAAATATGTAAATTAAATAAATTAGATTGCTCACAGATGGCGCTACGGAAAAAAGTCGTTAAATATCAAAACAAGGACCTACAACAAGCACATAGAAAAATTCGTAAGGTCCGCTAGTTCGTTTCGTGGCTTCGTCTGGTACGGTTTGCTGGAAGACGTTGGTTTGAATCTAATCTTTGTATTACTAATTATAACAAACTAGAATATTTTTATGAAATTACTCCAATTTCATAAAAATATTTGGATATAATGGTGGTCAAACATTGTGACATTCAATAAATTCGTCAAAAATATATCTTTTTTTAGATCTGTATTTGGTAGTACCGACGACCTCCACCCCTGCTCCTGCGTTTTGCATCGGACTGGTATTTAAGCTTTCTTTTGTTACTCACAGGTTTATCACCGTTTAGATCGGTACTTATGAAAATAATTTTATTTTTGTACTAAAGTAAAATCTGATGAAGTTCAGTCATGGTACAAGTTGTTGTTTATGATATCAGTAACATAGCTTGGTGTCCGTGGCCTTATTTCTAATCTAATCTTAAGACATGATTCTAGAAACAAGGCCGCCGACACCATCCTGCCTGGATCGGCGGGTTCGGTCTATAGACTCCTTTCATCATACCAAGGGCACGATATATTAGTATTGACAGAACTAGACTGTTGAACAGCTTTCACATGGCAAAGTTCAGTATACACAGAAAGACTACAAACGGTTTGTTAAGATAAGAAAAGAGATAGATCAAGTGAATACATCACCGCTTTCGTGCGTGATTTCTACGACGACACTGAGCATGCGGAGGAACGTTCATACTCCTCCATGAAGAAAACACATTATAGTTATCTGAAAGTTTGCTACTAGACAACTAAATTACATGACACAACGCTATAACTTATTAAGAAATATTTTTGGTTTATCCTTGAATATTTTATTGGTACATTCGACGGGTGGCTGAAAAGTAATCTCTTTTGACTATCTATGAAAAAATGAAAAAATAATACTGGCCACTTTCGTGATGCATTCGTTGTTTACTCTTTTTCAAAATTAGTGACGCTCTTTTGTATTTTACGTTTCGCTTTGCATGGACAAAATGGCGAAAGAAAAAGTTTTTAAAAGATGAACAACTTTTTTCTTAACAGATTTCTTCTAACGTTTAGTGTCTCTGTCACAAATATAAAAAGTGCATTTCCAATGTACATTTCATAGGTATTTAAAAATGGTCGCCCATTAGTTCATAGTAAGTTAGAAAACTTTTCAGCCATCTCTCGCAACTTAGAATATGACTAAGTATCATAAATTCTGACAGCGAGGGTCCTGAAGACTGCAAACAAAAAGGCAGACTTTCGGATCTCTGTTTTGTTAATTATACGAAAGAAAAAGAAATCGAGACCGACCGATCTTTTGTTTGCAGTCTTCAATGCTCTCAAAGAGTCAAGTTTCATACCTGTTGAAGGTCAGAGAACTTCTGGCTGAAGGTGGGCGGCTGGTAGACCTTGCGCACGCTGATCTTGCCCTCGGAGCTGTCCTCGCCCAGAGGGTTGGTTAACTTGACCGAGTACACGCCCGCGTCGGGGAGTTCCACAGGGTTGATTTCTAAGCCCACCTGATAATAAAGTAGGTATGAATAATAAAGAAGAAGAGAATAAAGAGAAGCAGAGAGTGATGTGATTCAGTCTGTGGAAACCCTGGAAACGAGTAAAGAGACCTTTATGTTGGAGATGCCGTCTACAAAGGTGTGGCCAAGTTCAAGTACCTAGGTTGCACTATAACAGATACCAACTCTAGGGAAGAGGATATAGACATCCGCATCCAGAACAACCCACGATGTAGTGCAGCTCTACACAGTGTTGGTGTCCAAACTTCTGAGCCGTCAAGTCAAAATTCGGATCTACAAGACCGTCATAAGGCCCATTCTTACGTACAGTTGTGACGCTTGGACACGCACACTTAAAGAAGAGAACAGACCTGGTGAAATTATAAGCACATGGGACTTGTCAACTGACGTCTCAGGGTGACGGGCGCAGTGGCAGTGCCCCTCAGATCTTTGCGATTTAAAGCTCTGAGTGGCACTGCAACTGTTATGGACTGGCGTACTATAATAGTTTACCATGAGTCGCACGACTTGTTTGTCCCGTCACTAGATATTATATATATATATTAAACAAAAGACTGGTGGCTAAGAGAACTAAGGTTCTCAGGAAAATATTAGGGCCAATCCAACGGGAGAACGGTAGCTGGAGAGTCCGCACTAACACTGAAATAGAAGAGCTCGTCGCGCAGCCAAACACCATCGGCGAAACCAAAGCGCACAGACTTCGCTGACTCGGCCATTTAGAAACGATGGGAGAGGATCGGAACGTGAAGAGAGCCTATCTGGGTCAACCTGATGGACGAAAACCGGTTGGACGTCTCAGGTACCTATCGCTGGAGCAACGCCGTGGATACGGATTTGCGGGAATTACAAGCCATCAATGTGCGAGAGATTGCACACGACCGCAGAAAAGGGCATCATCTCGTTTCGGAGGCCGGGACACAGTTTGGGTCGCTGAACCAGTGGAGTAAGTAAGTAAGTATAAATAATAAAAGTTGCTTTAGTTTTCAATTCGCAAAAGTTTCCCATTATACAAAACACTTTAAAGATTAAATATTTATTTCGCCTACTTCCAACGTAGGAATACCAATTAGAAAATCTGTGGGGCGCACGAAAGGAGTCTGCCCGTAATAATGTACCTACGTACGAATCGTATTCCTAGTAGATACGTCTGGTGTACACTGGGCAACAATCGGCCAGTTTCTTAAATCGATTGGAAAATTGTTTCATCACTTAAAAACCGGAACACAGTAATGCTGACATTACTGTTTGGCGGCAGAAATAGGTAAGTTGGCTGTACTACCCTGATCGAACTCTTTGACAAGGAGCGCTATTGCTACTACGAAGTCTACGTACTTATATTAATACGTATTTTTTCGTCTTCAATTATTTTCCGATTTGTGGTCCGAAGTGAGGTCACTCACCCTCTTGCCATCGCAGGTGAGCAGCACCTTCTGGCTGGGCTTGAGCGGCACTCCGTCCTTGAACCACTCGACGTCGGGCACGGGGTTGCCGACGAACGGGGCCGACACGGAAAGGGGTTGGCCCTCCTCGGCGCTGATGTCGCGGAGGCCGTGGATCAGTTGGGGACGTTCTTGCGGAGACGAGTCGTCCGCACGGCCTGGAAATTTATACTTGTGAAATTTGGTGGTGATACGGTATTTTTGCTTGTGTATATCAAGGCTCTCGCTTGAAAGAACAGCTGGAGGAGATTACCAGTGAGCTCTAGGTTGCTGAAGGTTAGGAAACTATTTTTTCTCGGACCTAAATCGAGTTATATTTGTTTTTTCAAACAAACCAACGTTTTAGGTCTTTTACAGGTGCTATAGTCACGGCTGACGGAGAAGTCATCAACCAGTTATTAATAATATTATAATTTCTAGTTAAATAGTAAGTACTCTTTGAGTTTTAGAAAAAGTACCAAAGGCGAAATTACTCGATGATTTATTAGGATGATGTTATAAACTAATGGCGTTTTGTAATGAACCAGTCAAAATGAAATGATAATTGTAAAGCTTATTAGAGAAGTACTCACTGGCAACAGTAAGATCGGCAGTGGAAGCTGATTCTCCCTTGTCGTTGATAGCGACAACACCGTACTTTCCGGCGTCGGCGGGCGTCGCCTTATCGATGAGCAGAGCATGGGTACCATCGGGCAGGGATACTACTTTGATGCGATCACCGTCGGGGACGATCTCTTTGCCGTTGTGGGTCCTAATAATAATGTTCATAGTAACGCTTAAATATTTGATTTAGAAGACGTCATACAAAAAACAGTAAATTGCCAACTATGGCCCGGCGCCCACAGATGAGACTCTCTATGGATACCGCGGCATAACTACCGTTAGTGTACGCTTGCAAGTAGGGATGCCGAAGGCATCTTACCCTAAAGCAAGAAGAAGATTATCTGTTTAAAAAAATATATCTTACCATTTAATAGTTGGTGGCGGATGCCCCAAAACCTTCACTTCAAGTCTCACCGGGAAACCTTCAATAACCTTAGTAGGCATCAGTTCAGCGATAAAGGCTGGTTTCCTTTCCTTTTGCGTCACTTCCACTTTGGCCTTGGAGGCGACATCGCCGAGCTTGTTGGTGACGGTCAGGGAATAGACTCCGGCGTCTTCCGGCTTGACGCTGTCGATGCTCAGACCAATTATGCCGCCTGGCTGGTTGATGAAGTTGATCGCTTGCGATGGCCGGATGGGGAGACCTTGGACGATAAGATACTCTGTTAACTGGTGTTATAAAATGATAAAGGTCTGATTTTACTGGTGCTGAGTGTATACTCAGAAGGTATCTTCTCACGGCTAGATGGAAATTCTTAGCCAATTGAATGAAATGCGGGAAATTTTGAATATCTTCGAAGTTTTTTTGAATCTATGTAATCTCGTTTAACAGTTGAAGAACTGCCAGGAGTGAAGAAGACAGTAGATACTCGTATAAACTTACCGTCCTTGAACCACTTGATTTCCGGTGCGGGGAAAGCCATGACCTTAGCTTCGAGCTTCAACGGTTGGCCGACTGCAGCCACCACGTCTTCCAGTTCCTGGGTAAATGATGGTTTGCGCGGTGTTGCTATTGAATAGAAAATTGGTGAACTAGTATTAAATTAATTCGAAGCGAAGAATCATTCTTTTTAGTAGATTTTGGTAATAGTAGCGTTCAGATCAATAGTTATAAATAGGTAATTGTTTTATTGCATTTACTCATGTCTCTACGTTTAATATACAATTCATTGGAGTGGTAAATCTCGTGTTTGGGCTTATATTATTCGTTTTGACTCGGACTTTCATATTATGCGTTTCAGTTATCTTCGAGGAGACCACGGTGACGAACACGGCGAAAGTGTAGATAACTTTGGAAGTCAGTTTTTTAAAATAAAAAAGTTATGATTATGTATCATTTGCACATCTCAAGTTCAGCTATGTTTATATGTAATATGTACAGAGTACTTTTTTTTAATGGGACAGTAAGGGTAAATCCGAAACCATGGAGGATACGTGAAAACTGTCCTAGGAACCATTAAGCCTTTTATTGTAAAAACAATTTCGGGATAGTTATAGTGCTGATTGACTCAGTTTTTTGAAATTTTATCAACTTCTGCTGTCCCGATTTTTTTGTCCCATACAATGAAATGATTCTTATAAGAAGCTGAGTCTATCAAATTCTTTCTTGTTTAAATTTTTTGGTCTGTCTTTGTTTATTATGGGCCGATACATACGTAACTTTTCTAAATTGTAGGGACATTAGTAAGGAATCTTATTGTTTGAGTATTTTTTTTTATTGATTCTATTACTTTGCCGATATGTCAGTCTTCGTATAAAAACGTAATTTGGGGTTCTGCTGTCCTGATTTGCTTGTCCCATACAATTAAATGATCCTTACATAAAACTGAATCGATCAGCCCTCAAAAATTAGCCTATTTTTATGGACAACTCGCGTTAGACCAAAAAAATTGACTATGCCAAATTTGTTTTCACAATAAAAGACTTAATGGTTCCTAAGACAGTTTCCTTGTATCCTCTATGGTTTTGGATTTCCCCAATTCTCTCCCATTTAAAATAAAACCATAGTGATGATTAAATTTATACTTACGATTAACAGCAACAGCGCAAAGAGCCGAATTATCACCATACGGGTTGGAAATCACCAGCTTGTACGCACCACAATCTGCTGGGGTCACCTTCTCAATGGCCAACTTGATGGTACCATCAGGCAATGCGGTTTGGATAATATGCTGATCGTCAGGGGAAATTTCGACGCCGTCTTTGAACCTGCAAGGGTAATATATAAACCTACCACGAACATTGATACGGAAATACGGGCGCTGGTATTCGCGCCCGTAAACAGGACACTACTGTATGTGGTACACAATAGAATACTATTACTACGGTTGTAGTAGTACATGGGCTGTCAATTGGGATAAACAACTTTCTTATTAGTCACGGTATATTAAATTCAGTTCAACAGTTATTGACATAAATTCACGGAGAAGGGGAACATTGAATTGCATACTTCGTATCCGTGATTACCTCGTTAAATTCTTCTATATTGTAGTTGGTCCTTTGTTGAGACTTAAAATTTTACATGTATTATTAAGTGCATTAAGCAAAAGCTAAAATCAGGGTAATTTGATAAATTACCCGATAACTATTCATTCCCGTTCAGAGGTTTGTCTCTTTTAATTTTTGACTAAAAATGACAAACCGAAAACTAAATAAAGACGAAGAAATATCTTTGGGAAAATGATTTGGTTTGAGACTTAATTATTTTTGTATTTGGACGTAGTTACACAAAATTTTCAAAATAATGATAATAATATAACGGTTTTTAAAGTCTAATCTCTTAGATCAGCAAAAAATCCAACATATAAACACATAAACATAAATAAATATCTCTGGAGTTACATAACATTATAAGAAACACTTTTAAACTTCAAACTGCCATATTTCGGAAGTGACTGTATATGCATTGGATCCTTTTTGTTTAACATGTCCAATTGACATTTGACATGTAGCATTTTATTGTTCCAATTAATTATGTAAATATTAACATACTAAAATATCAAGGCTAAATATAATTTTGAACCCTGTCTAAAAGTAACCCGACCAAATGGAAATATCAAAATTTTAAGACGTAAGGTAAATACGTGAATAACAAAGATAGATAATATGAATGACTTCTGATTGCAACGACTGGGTCAAGAGATTGTATCGTATACTATTCTAAACCTGGGGTTAACAAGCTTGCAAGTAATTGTACGGTAAATCTCACCACTTGGCGGTAGGAATGGGACTGCCGTCGACCTTGCATTTGAGCTCCAAAGGCTCGCCCTCATCGACGTCGCGCTGGCGGTCCAGTTTGTGCGTGAAACCGGGCGAGGTTTGGGCGAGGGTGATGGGAGCTTCGCATACTGCTTCGCCGCAAACGTTCACTGCGCGAACTTTGTACTGAAGTAGAATAGACGATTTCATATTTTCAGGTGTACTTTTTTTATAAAAAATAAGTGCGCGTTTTACCTCCAACTCACCTGATGGAAAGTGATGATAAGGTCGACGATGTAGCATGCACACCTAAATAATGCCTATTCACTTTCACCTTGAAAAGGTTCAAGTTATGGCGTTAGGGGAACAAGTCCGTAGGTAGGGAATTCCACTCTCTAGCCGCTCGCCATATAAATGTGGAAGCGAAACGTTTCGTGCGAATCCTGGGAATATCCACGACATAGGGGTGGAATCCCAGCCCACGTCTAGTCCCCCGATGATGGAAAGGGGAAGGCGGAACCAAATTAAGCAATTCCATCGCACACTCTCCGTGATATATCCTGTAGAATACCGATAAGCAGGCAGGCAACTTTACGGCGGTGTTCAAGGCGCTGCAGCTTCGCCTCTACTAATTTCGAGTCACCTACAAGCCTCTTGCCACGTTTGTCTATTAAATCCAAGGTGGCCAGTTGGTATTTAGCAGAGGCATCCCATAAGTGACAGCAGTAGGTACTCCATACACGACCGAACTTGTGCTTGGTACAGCTGAAGCAACTGTCCCGGAGTGAAGTAACGCTTCACCTTGGAAAGGATGCCAAGCTTCCTGGCTGCATTTTTGGCCATGAATTCAATGTATCCCAATTATTATAACTTTATTAGAAATGTCAAAATGTTGAAGATGAGTGCACAAAGCCTCCCCAAACGACCTACCATTCCTTTCCAGTACTTCTGGTTACTGCGTTCCAGTTTTCAAGGGTACCCACTTGTCGACTTTATGATTCAGGGTAACGGTCGCAGTAGCAGTGCCCTTCATATCTTAAGGGTCGATACAAAGTCAAATGGCTTTGGTTGATTCCGCAAAACAGTGGAAGTGTTGAATTAATTACTTTGGAAAAAATATATAGTAAAATTGAAAACTTGAAGCGTGAAAACTGCGATTCCTAAAAATTTAAAACACGATACAAAAAGAAACACAAACTTGCCTCAAAATTTTACAAGACAATCGCCCGTATTCAATGGGCACTTTACATATACCAATGATTTTTTTAATATCAACTTAAATAAATAGAACACGTAGGTATACTATACGATATACATTTTACAAATGGCTTAAATTGCGTTTGTTAAAAAATAATTCTAAAATAAAGCCAGTGTCCCTTCCGTTCAATCCGCGCTATAGAACCGATTTAGTACGGCATAATTTTGATTCGAGATAAATTCTATCGACTCTTAACGATTTTAAAGCCTTGAGTGGCACTGCAACTGTTATAGATAAGCGTGTCGCTTACCACAAGGTGCACGACTTGTTTGTCCCATCATTTCATATTATAAAAAAAAATCTTATTTCTTGTTGTGTATGTGAGTATCCTCACCTTTCCAGAATCACTAGAGTTGAAATGCTTAATAGCCAGCTCGCTCTCAACCTGTCCCGAAACTTCAACTTTGACCGCGTGTCTGTCGTCCTGGTTGATCTCCAAGCCATCCTTGTACCAATGTACCTCGGGCTTGGGTACACCGTCGCAGCGCACTGCTAGAGTCACGTCGTCGTAGTCCTTAACAGTCTCCTTTTGAAGAGGCTTTGTGAACACTGGCTCGTTGGCTGTGGAGGGTGAAGAAATATCGATATTTAACAGTGCAGCGAAAGCTATACATATTTAGTAATTAATCCATTTAATATTATTGGACTTATTATTATTGATACCTACACAGACGGAACACAAAAAAAACAAATTCCTACGATCTGACTAGACTCGCGATTAGTGACTACCGCTGCGTGTACCGCCGTCGGCACAAGCGCTCATACAAGTCTTTCATTTGTGAGCATTCGGTTCCGCATGACTGCACAGGACAGGTAACGTTATTTTCACCTCTGAGCGCGTGCTTAGGTTCCTTTTTCCTCGTAGTGAGCACCTGGTCTCATTCGTCAGATTAAGTAGGCTATTATAGCGTAGGTATTTTCGAATTTGTATCAGAGTGATATATGTTACGTAGTAAGTATTAAGTAATCTATGCTACAGCTGTTAAGAGTTACACAATAGAATACTTATGCTACTTACTGAGAATAGTAAGCCTGGCCTGTTGCGCGGTTTCTCCGATCTCGTTCTTGGCAGTGACAGTGTAGACGCCGGCGTCGCCCACGCTGATCTTGTTGATCTTCAGCGAATACGTTTCATTCGCTGTATCAGCTGTGATGTCGAACTGAGACGATGGCTGGATTGTGTAGCCGTCTTTACTCCTGTTCGCAAGTGATAAATTGAGTTTTAAACTATACCCAAAAAGTTTCATTTGGAATAAAAGAAAAATTGTTTATTTAGTAACTTACGTTTACAGGTGTTACGTATCCATGTGAGATCACATGATAACATCAGATCAATGCATTCGTAACGGAAACATGGCCCATGCATTACAACGTGACCGCTGACAAACTTATTATTTTCTCTACTAAATTATAAATCACTTTTCGGCCCGACGTTCCTAACTTCAGACTTGGACTCTAAATTCAGACGCACACATTCTTATAATCTTGCGGTGCACACGCGTTGCGTAACGCGGATTATCACATTCGCTTTTAATTGTAGAATTGAAACGAAAACTTGGTGTTCAACAAATGACATCAAATAGAAGACGTGTTTATTGCTGTGTTTGTGGGAAGTTTGAACAAGCGTGTCTCAAATTCAGAATTGTTCAGCCATTCATTTCTGTTTTATAATCATAGTCCATAATCAAGACGCCAATCAGCGACACTGGTATAGAAATTTGAAAACGTACTAAGAACCGACTTTATTTAAGAAAGGTTATTTCAATATACTACGAGACTACTGTGATAAACACCTTAATTTTTTCAAATTATGCTAACAACCCGTAATTACAACAAAAATAATACTGTGACAACCCTGCGACCCAATACCCATTTACCGCTCGAACGCGCCGAACAGCCGGGAGCAGCCCTACGTGCTCTTATTATACTATGATCATCATCATATTAGCCCAAAGACGTCCACTGCTGAACAAAGATTTCGAGACTAGCCGATCGAACTCGGTTACCCGCCGCCCTTACCATGTTATCCGTCCATCTAGTAGAGGCCTGTCCCACTGAACGCGTTCCAGTTCGTGGTCTCTATTCGAGAACCTTTCTGCCCTAACGGCCATTAGTTCTACAAGCTATGATCATACTAACCATTTAACTTCAGCAATGGGATTCGCACGGATCTTAGTGATAAAGGTGGTTTCCTCAAACGGTACGGCAGTTACATCCTCCATGGGCTCGATTTCGGGCCGCAGCAGGATGTCCAGCCTAGCCGAGCTTTCGCCTATGCCATACTTGTTCTTGGCCTCTATTGTGTAGACTCCTGTATCTGAGTGACGACCTGGATAGAGGAATTGAGATAGATTTGTGTACTCAAATACAGATTCTGATGCGGCTTTTAATTTTAATCATTAATTTCTTCTGTAACCCAGTATTAATAAGCTGAATAAAAAGTTTATTTCTTTCTTTGGATTATGATTTAAATTTGGAATCGTCAAATGGCTTCTACGTACTCAGATGACAAAAATCTATGGTAATGATAAAATGAATTATACATTATATTTTAAAATTATTGTAAATATTAAATGTGAGCAAATATCTACCTCTAAAAATCTATTTCAAAGGACTACCCCTAAGTTGGAATCTACCTCAATCACGAATGAGTAGAGGTGATTAATCAATTTGACTATTTTAATTGTAATTTGCTTACCTAAGCAATATAATATATTATAATCATTGACTTACAAAGAAATGGACGACGGGTCTAATACAAAAACCACGAAAAAAATGTCCCAAGTCAACCTATTCGAAATTTAAATTGTAATGTCATCGCAGTATCGCGCTGTCAGTCGAACAAATGAAGACTAAAGCGGAGTTTGGCGCTCTGTATACGATTTTAGCGCCTTACAAGTGCGGACTTTTTGGCGCGGACCCGACGTCCATATAATTGTAAGTCAATGATTATAATAATATATTTTTAATTCGAACTTTAAAATTCGAAATTGCAAATTTGAAAATTGAAATTCGTCAGCGAAATTCTATACATGCTTATGGTTGTTATTTACATGGTTGGTACTTACCAGTAGGAATATGTAAAGTAAAGGTGCATTCCTTGAGCCCGTGGTCTATGTCCTTGCTTTCAACATTGGCCTTCACAGTGGCGTCCGGCACGATTAACTCCCCGTTGAGAAGCCAGGAGACGTGTGGCAATGGGTCAGCGGTACAGATTGCTGTCATGGTGACCGGTTCACGCTGCATTACACGCTGAGCTTCCAGAGGGTTTGTGAAGATTGGTTTGCGGAATTCGTTTACAGCTGTGGATGTTAATTGAGAGAATTATATATAGACTAATTATAGGCTGGTGTCTTTCAAGGTACTAGGTTACACGTTAAACTTACACGTTATTAAATATGGCAGTAACTTGACGTGCTAGCCCACGAAGCCAGATACGGTTAAATCGTGCAACATAGCCGCGTTTGTGTTGAATATTTTTTCATGAAGTTTATTATACCGTCCTCCGATTGAACTTAATAAAATAAATAACACAAACGCCACTACTATCATAAGTTCACAACTACTATCAACACCAAACACAAAACACCAAAATTACGGTGTTTTCCGTTGGCCAGACAGGTCTGACCAGTGGGATTTTTTTTTCAAAAATACACTTGACCCGTGTTTCGTCTCTCTTAAAAGGCATCATCAGAAGATGCTGATTGTTCGACACTCGGTCGAAAGTGATAGGAAAATTTAAAGCATGTAACCTTGTCACGGAGTGGCAAGGTAACCTTCCATTTCAATATATGGATTTCCGCAAAATAATGCCTGAATCTGTAAGTTACTTTATTTTTTATAATGGTATTGAGATATTTTTTATGAAAATATTTGATTAGTTTGCTGTTATTAATTAGGTAAACAAAGATGGATAAAACACGCGGCAATATTCTATCGATCCGGCTGAACATGAGACAGTAGCTGCCTTTACACATTCACTCTATAGCGCGTGATCAGATGCGTACAGGAATGCGTCAATGCAACATCTTTACACGCGTGCACAATTAATTAATCAATTGATTTTTTTACCAAATTAGGGCTGTCGAGCCCAGCCTGATCGGAGGAACTTTTCTTTATGTTTGTTCGCTCTTTTCACCAACAATAACTATAAATTACTAAACTAAACTAGAGTTGTATATATAATGTATAACGTTGCGTGCAGGAGAGCGTGAGGGATGCTTCGATGGTTTGGTAATGTAGAAAAAATGAATGTTTATGGATATAAACATATGGACATATCTTAACCAGATTGTGCATGTCCGTAAAAGACCGGATTAAAAGTGCGAAGAGCCGCACTAAGCTATCTGATGTGGGGCGTATCATTGCGCAAAGAAAGTGTGGTTGGGCGGGTCACATAAGCCGCAGAATCGATGACTGGTGGAGCAGAGGAGTGCTGGAGTGGAGACCGAGGACCGGTAACAGAAGTCGGCCACTAGAGACGGGCGATATTGTCAAGATAACCGAAAAGACTGCAGTGAGTGACTAAAGGTTGAAGAAGAAAAGTACCAAGAATAGATGGGCATGTATAAAGAGACTAGAGTGAGTGGAGAAAACTTAGGTTTGTCAGTGATGTAGCAGGTGGAGGTCCACAGTTTCTGCCCATTCCGGTGGGAGACGGATATGATTATATATATATACTTACAAGTTACGTTGAGTTCAGCATTCTGCGTTTTTGCTCCAAGGTTATTAGTGATCTCACACTGCCATTTTCCCGCGTCAGACATCTCTACGCTGTCGATTGCCAGCTTGTACGTATTGCCTTCCGTGGTAATGTGGACTCGGCTGCTAGGTTGAACCTCCTTGCCGTTCAGAAGCCACTTGGCGACGGGTTTTGGTGCACCAATGGCTTGGACCGTGTACACTAGTGGTAAAGATTCGTAGGTTTTTCCGTCTTTCATTGAGCTGTCTTTTATTGTTGGAGGTGCTGCAAGTTTGAGAAGAGAAAGGTTAGAGAGTGAAGGTGTTTTCTGGAAAAACCTAAAGAATTATGTCAATGGTGACTGGTTTTTTGCTACTTTTCAATTCACTTAACAATTAATAGGTATATTTAAATATCAAATTCGATATGAAAATGATATTAATACAGTAAAGTTTCTCAAACTGTTTACTATTTAGATATTAAATTACGTATCTACGGTACAAATTATAAAAAAAAAGCGAATTTGATAACTTATAAAAGCGTATTCAATACGCATGATCTAAAAATAAACTTAGCTAAAAAATAACGAAAATGCCTTACTTAAAAATGATTATCGCTAGTTACATATTCCTTACGATATGAATTAGGTATTATTTTCGTTTTCGGAACGCATAGTCATGACCTTTTTATTACAAATTACTTTTTCTCTCTGAAGGATAATTTGCAGTTAGCTGACTACGTCTCTGGACAAAAGTTGAAGGAAGTCCATGTTAATAAAAATGGAAGTAAATTAATTTGTTACTCTGCGAACCCAGTGAAGGTTAAATCGTGTAAAATAGTTACCCGACACGTGTTTCGCGTCTAAGAGAAGCGGAACACGTGTCGGGTATATTTTTGGTGGTGGTTTGTGACTGTAGTTGCGCTTGGGTTATTTATTTTATTAATTTTATGCGGGTGGGATAATTAACTGTACTTGTGTTGAAAAAATACTCAACACAAGCGCAGCTCACTGGGTTCGCGGAGTAGCAAATTAATTTACTTCCATTTTTATTAAAAGTTGAAAGCTTTTAACCCCTAAGTTCATAACCCCTAATCACTCGAAAGTTAATAACTTAACGCGTTTTAGAAAATAGACAAAAATGGTTCAACGCCATCTAGCGGCACCTTACCTGAACTACATACATTGTTATGTTATTAGAGTCAACAGCGGGCTACCCTCTGTTGACTCATTTCGAAATATGTATTCTCGAAATACGTATTCGAAATACGTTTTGATACGTGAAAAATAATAATACCTCATACCGTTGTAAGAATCTGGTAACCAGTGATAACAATTTAGTAAATAACCACAAAAGGTTTAAAATTTAATTTAATGTATAAATGCATTGACTTACAAATAAATGGACGCCGGGTCTAATACAAAAACCACGAAAAAAATGTCCCAAGTCAACCTATTTAAACGTAGTGACATGTAATGGAATATGAAAAAGCTATAACGTTGAATTTAAATTGTAATGTCATCGCAGTACTGTCTAATTTTGCTTGCTTCGCTGTCAGTCGAACAAACGAAGACTAAAGCGTGAATGACCCTCTATATTCGATTTTAATGCCCTATGAGTTCGGACACTTTTTAGCGCGGATCCGACGTCCATATAATTGTAAGTCAATGTATAAATGTTATAAAATAGAATACATAAATATGTACAATAAAAATAACAGCGTAACACATAAAAATCCAAATACGAAGATTCACCGAAAGCAAGTATTCGAAGCTCCTAGAAATAAAATAACACTTTTATTATTTACAAATAGATATAGACCGACAGATATCGCATTATATACAGCAGTTATTTCTGAAATTTATGATCGTACAAACTCGTGTATACTCGCCTGTTATTTGTGTCGAGAGAGATAGTTGTATTTGTGTGTACTTTTGTCTTTATACTTACCGTAAGATGCGTTTTGTTATGGAAAGAGACTTAAAAATAGTTGAGAGGATAATATTGCCAGTGCCATAACAAACTTTGATTCTATAGAATGCTAAATATAAGCCAAATCCCTTGACAATGACCAAAAAAACAGGTCGCCCGTATTCCGAAGTATTCTCGCGCATTCTATGGAATTTCTACTTTGTACAAATAATAAAGGTCATTTGTACTGGGTTTCTTTCCATTCTGCGGCAATAGGTATAATTTTTTCTAAAGTAGACCCAAATTGAAACGCTGAAGGGGCTATGTCGGGCGAATACGGTGAATGAGACAACATATCCCAAAGTAACTGCAATAGTTTTTGATAGCTTGTAACATTGACCTATCAACAATAATGACTTTTATACACATGAGTGGTTTCACATTATTATGATGAAATACGACATTTAACAGTTTTGGGTGATTTTCACCAATTATAAACTTAAAACTTTCCCGCCTATTCTTAGACCGCGCGTAATATAACATTTTAAAAGAAAAAAATTGGCAGAAACCGCACGGACTTTTTAATTTTTTGACATATAAATATGAGCCGAAATATTTCTTTCACCACGATGTCAAGAATTATAGTGTATGCCATCGATAAAATAAGATGAAGACACCTATTAATACTACCAAGTATGTACCTAACGCGTCTGTGCGGCCTGGAAGGACTATCCTCTTAAAAAGTGGAATTGGCATGCCAATGCACAAAATGCTTAAAATTGTTTTTTACCTGCTTTTTCTGGATAACTAGTGCCTCTGGCGCACCGAGCCCCAAGGATTAGTATGCCAGAAGGGAATGTTATTACGCATGCGCGCTAAAACAAACATACGACAGTGCATTAGTACAGTACAATGTGCTACACTAAAAGGATATGTTGATGATCTGTTGTTTTCGACAGAAAATTTGTAAAAGAACATTTCTAGGTTTGAAATATTTTATAGGAAAATAGCAGATCACGGTTACAACAGCAATATTTTTTGTAAAGCATTTAAATCAAATTATTTTCTTGTAAAATCCTTAGCGTTACGTTTGCCAGCTTTAAATCAACGTACTATTTCGTTTCGAATATTCGAGTAAGATTACAATTACCTTTTTCTGTTTCTTCGTTAAGAATATCATCAAGAATGCTCCTTTGTCTCTGGCTACGTTTTAATAATGCTTCGATTTCGTCATCGTTTTCCTCCTCTAAGCTATATAGTTTCGAATTTTGCTTTTTCTTTCTTTCAACCGTCGTTTCTGTTACGTTCTTTGTTATATTATCGAAGGTCTTCATTGGGCCAAGAACAAATTCTTCCAGTAATCGACTTTTCACATCGTCTATTTTAGTTTTGGCACTTTTGAATTCATCTTCATCAAATTCCTTTGATATATGGATGAGTTTTTCAGTTATATCATTTTCGAATATTTTCTGAGACTTCTCTTTCAATATAAATGATTCTTCTTCACCTTTATCGGTGAAATAATCTTCTTTGAAAGAGGATTGCCTTACGTAAGAATCTTTGCTAAATACTTTCCTAGTGTCGTCTATGTCGAAAATAGATTTTGACAGGTCTTCTATAGAAATCTCTCGAGATAGAGACTCGTTCTGCCAAGTAGTTTCGTCTTCTGACATGGACACTATAGAAACAGCTCTGTTCGAAAATTGCCTGCTACACTTTGAGCTGTTCTCTGCTTCGGAATCAGTTGGTGGTTCCTCAATAATGCCATAAGTGCCTCTTCTAACATTCTCGGGGACAGCAAATTGGCCCAATTCAGACATAAAGTAACTGTGACTAGCTATTTCTTCTACTTCTAAGGACGTCGTATGCGGCCTGTTTGGTTCGATTATCTTTCTCCCGCTTTCATTGTCATCATAATAAACTGCGGAAGTTCTTACTTTGTGTAAAGTGCGCGTTTCAGCTGGACCTATCAGTTAAAATAGTAAGTTGATTTTTGATAATACTTACAACAGTTTAAAAAGATTTACTTAGTTAGACATGCGATGACTATATGCGTTACAGTTAAAAGTTTAGATTCAGATTCAGATCATATAGATTTTATCTACTAAGCAATTGGATGAAGTGTGAGAATATTTCAAAAATGCCTTTATGATGTTAGGAGTGGGATAGGAAGAGGTAAGCGAGATACTGACCTGTAATGATGGCGCCGTGAGACTTGGTGCTGCAGAGTTTAGACACAAGAATTGAACCGTCATCTGCAGTCTTGAACGTAGTTACAGTTTCGAAAACTCGGCCTAAACAACAAACACACTTGGGCTGTTAACAAACACGAGTTAAGCATGCAACTGAGGCCGCGAAAACGTGAGTTCGCCGCAAGAAGCTGTTTGCGATATTGAAGAGAGAAGCTTGAAGCACTTAATATTTTTATACCTTCAGTTTCAGCACTTAATGGTTCATCAAGGGACTGTTTTTTAATAGATTTACGCTTGGGCGATTTAAGATCTTCGTCTATTGGGATTTCTTCAATGGTTTCTGGTTTACTAGCTCCCTTTTTGGCTGTTTTTGGTTCGTCGCTAACTTCCTCTATGATCGGTTGCTTGTTATTTTCGTTGTGATTTTCATCCCAGAAGGATTTCTCTTCAATGATTTCAGGTTCAGTGAAAGATTTCTTGGCCTTTGACGGAGTCTGATCATCAAATTCTTCAACAATAGGTTTCTTTGCATCTCCATCTTCGATGTCATCCCAGAATGATTTTTCTTCGGCTTTTTCCGGCTCAGTTTTTCCTTTCTTAGCTTTCTGTTTGGCGCTGACGTCCACTTCGTCTACGATAGCTTGTTTGATCGCTTTACTTTCGTCTTCAAGTTCATTTTCGGTAGCAGATTCCTTGCTTAACCTCGAATGTACTTCTGTTGCTATTGAACATAATGAAATAATGGTTATGGTAAAAACAGGCTTTTTATTAAGAGAAGGTAATGTAATTAATATTGTGAAGGATGAAAAATGAAGTTAACAAAATGCAGGAGAGTGCATACATGTTCTGGGGTGCTTACAGCATTCAAGTCTGGAGGAATGCCGTGAATTTACTACCAGTTGCGAATGGTGTCTACGGGACATCACATCACAGCACAATAAATCTAATACGAGCATAATGCAGTGATCTAAACCATTCATTCTATGTTAAGACAAACAACTGTACCTATGTATTTTCCTGTGGTGTGCCAATTTGATGAAGTTTCTTTTGTGCATGTACGCGATCGTATGATACTGTCTTACCTATCTTGGAAATAGCTATAACTAATCCTATTTAGTATCTAAAGACAGGAATCACTAACTTCCTTTAGAGTACCTACCTACTGATAAAGTCAAGTTCGAGTTACTACTGAAGTTAGGTATATAAGAAGATTACAATTAATCTCTGATCTTTTGTTTGGGAGTTTGTATCTACAGTATGTCATTAGATTTTCTATGTAATCTCAACGTTTCCGAATAAAGGTTAAACCCGATTTTATACATTTATTTTATTAAAGTTTTGCCTGGTGACTAGTGTTGATATACTTACTGTGCACTGTGACGGTGCTCTTGGTGCTGACACTGCCCATCTCGTTCTCAGCCTTCACCTCGTATTCGCCACCGTCTTCCTCCTTCACCAACGTCACCGTTAGGTGATAGTTCTCTAATCTAGTAACAATTAATTGATGAAATAATAATTTTTTTTTACTGCTAGAATTTTATCAAGATTATAACCCTTGTCATAATTCTCACATTTTTTTTTAACTTTTTTATTTAACTTCAGATCAGTATATTCTACAGTCCTTTTTTTAGCTTTTGGTTTTCTATTATTAGAGCGCCCGAAGACTTTATAATTTATTTGATCAAAGTAACGTCTAGCCTAAATAATTAAAACACTATACAATGCAATCTCTGCGAAATATGTACTACACAAGTATTTTACCTCTGAGTATCCCTCTCAATCTTGACCCTAGCATCAAGCGTGATCTCCTTGCCGTCTTTGAACCACTTGACCTTGGGTTCGGGACAGCCTTCTACTTCAACATCCAGCTTGAGAGTCTGCCCTACGTCAACGGTCATGTCCACCAGGCTTTTGGTGAACCGAGGTTTTCCTACAAAAGTGAGAGAGTTGAATTAACCTATTATTGAAAACACCAATTATTTCAAAGCAATAATTAACCAGTTTAATTTTTCAAACTTACTGGGAGATAGGCAAAGAAAGATCCATTAAAAAAACTTACTGTTAACAGTGAAGGTAGCTTCGCAGGCATCAGCGCCCAATTCATTTGATACCTTGCAGGAGTACTTCCCAGAGTACTCGGCCGACACCTCTTTGAGAATCAGTTTGTGCGTGTTGCCAGTGTCCACTCGAGTGAATACCGATTTCTTTTCGGTAATTTCCACGTCGCCTAGGTACCTGTGTGAGGATTTGGTCATGACATAGTGGATCATAATGGAAACTGCTCAAGTCTGCAGGTAAGCAGCAGTTTGAAAGTCAGCGTAACGTGGTTCTGTACGTTTTCGAAAATATAATTTGGATTTAAATTTGGATATCTGGCTGAAACCAAGTTCGAGCGGTACAGGAATGTGATTCACTCGTCAATTTCTAGACTGATGCAATGCGGCTAAGATGAGTTTGCACTGGGAAAAATTCTGCTGTAATTCAGTCGATTGATCTACTAATGTTGGCATAACCATTTGATTTCATCCTTAGCTTGACCAGTCGTTTAGTTCGCTGGTCGTTTTAAAGCTGAATGATCTAATGATACTTACCACTTGATGGTGGGCTCAGGATAAGCCTCGACACTGACGGTGAACTCGATGTTAACATCGCCCTCCTTGGCGGTAATGTCTTTGAGTTTCTGCGTGAACATCGGTGCTGTTCGGACGTTCAACTTGCAAGAGTCTGAAGCACTACCGTGCGCGTTGCGGATCTAATTTAAAAAATACAGGTAACCATGATTTGCAGCTTTCATAACACACATGAATTGAAATTTCTTAATTATGAAGTCAACGGTTTGAATCCCTGAAGGAAAACGACGTGATGAAACCTGCGTGTCGAAGAAGGTTCATAGCCCTTGGAAAACGTGTTTAGTCATATTTATTAGTGTGGTGGACAATAGCAATAACCCTGTCGTTTGAGTCTCGTGCTGTGATTATGATGGGTTATTTATTATGAAGGAAGGAAATTATAAAGTAATTCATAAAGCGTATTTCGATGCAGCCGGTACATACCTCACATGAGTATTCTCCACTGTCTGCGCGCGCAGCCGACGTCACGACCAAGGAGTGCGCCTCGCCAGACGACGAGATCTTGATCGTGGAAGATTCCACCAACTCAGTTTTGTTCTTGAACCTGGACATTTATTTGTTTTAAAACTTACAATTAATAGTACAAGACAATCTATTTCAACCACACATTTTTTGCACATTGTGCGAGCCAGAAACGCTAACCTAGCAAACAATATACGATTTGACATTGATAGTTGCCGAGAGTTGTGAAACTACAACGCACTAACCTAGTCGAGCATTGGGCACAGATGTTTGTATTTGATGTCAAGTAATGGGACGTGCGCCTGGTGGTATGCAACACGTCTACCCGTAACAGTTGCACTGCCACTCAGGGCTTTGAATCGCAAAGATCTGAGCGGCATTGCCTTAACGTCGTCACCTTGGAACATAATGTTGACATTCCCATGTACTTGTAGTTTCACCAACACCCTTTAAAACCTGAACGCAGAAATAGGTACAGACAAACTTTTTCGGAAAGAACCTACTGCCGCTATTAAAAATAGATTTCATGTTTTATTTACTTTATAGCACCCCATTTCCTACTGATATAGTATAATAATAAAAGTAGTGAAATTAAAATTATGATTGTCCCCTCATTTTGAGGAAAAAAACCCTTGAACATCAAAGGTGTGTTATCTTCATAACGCTATAGGTACACTAACCATGTGACGTTAGGCGCGGGGTCGGCCTCAGCCTCGACCTTGAAGGTGACGGTTTCCTTCTCTTCGCAGACCTTGTCTGCACCCATCTTCTTGAGGATCTTCGGTGGCGATGTCACGTGCCACTGCCAGAAGTCTGAGCATTGGTTCACTTCGTTCCTGAAGATTTCAACAGAATTACCAAGGTATCGCAAAAAAATTCATATATCTTATTAGGGTTCATGTTAATATATCTATCTCAAGCGGTTGGAATTTTTAAAATAAATGTCAATTGATTCTAGATGAACGAGAACTCATAATGTGGCAGACGA
The DNA here is from genome assembly GCF_003589595.1 of Hyposmocoma kahamanoa. Taxonomy (NCBI): domain Eukaryota; kingdom Metazoa; phylum Arthropoda; class Insecta; order Lepidoptera; family Cosmopterigidae; genus Hyposmocoma; species Hyposmocoma kahamanoa. The sequence goes on along the minus strand of NW_020653851.1, from coordinate 22,843,674 downwards.
CTATACCAATTACCTTGTCTCAGACTAGGAAATTTCTTGTATCATAAGGATCATAACAACGGAATCAGACCTGGAGCACTACCCAGAACGCAAAGGCCAGAACCAACTTAGAAAAGTTATTTACCCAAATTGGTTTTAATCGAATTCGGAACCTCCTCATCTAGCGTCTACAATGCAAACCGTTCGACCACTCAGATAGCCAAAAGTTAGATGGAATGCCGTGGACTATAAGTCTTATTATCTTGTGATCTGAGGAACACCTCAGCCGATACGTACTTAATATGGAATAAATCCATGAGCTTTTTATTCTTACGGGCTTAAATTTGAAACCAAACTCACTTGGCTACGATGGAGTAGGATCCAGTATCAGTGAGTTTAGCATCCTTGATGGTGATCTTGTAAACCTCCTCACTCTCCTTCACGATGACGATGCGGTCGGAGCTCTTGATCTCGGTACCGTCCTTGTAGAAAGACACCTCGGGTGTGGGTGTGCCTTCCACCAAGATGGTGACTGTGTGAGTGCTGCCCACCTGGCAAATAAACGGTAGCAATCAGGATGAAGTCTTGCCATAGATGTCGTAAAAGCGGAAAATTAGAACACAGAATTTAAATTTACTCGTGTTTTATCAATTAAGGTCAACAGTCTGTTTCGTTTTTGACAAAACACAAGAAGGCATTTAGGAGCGTGACATAATTTCTTCAAGTCTCCAAAATACATGTTTTTTACTAAAACAGTCAAGTAAAACAGAAAGTAAACTCACCATACAAGTCTGGTTTTCAACCTTCTTTTTGATTTTAGGCGCGGCCTTAACGACAAGGTGCATTGTGGTGGAATCCTGTCCCAGTTCGTTGGACGCGACCACGAGGTACTCGCCTGCGTCGGCACTTGTCACATTCTTAATTACCAAAGACATGCTTTCGTCGTCTTCGTGCAAGAACCTGCGTAGGAGAAACAAATTGATTGATAAATAATAGTCAACCAAAAGTTCGTTTCCTAAATAGGTCTTACTGGATTCGGAACATCTTCATCTATCACAGCTCAATTCCAAGGTTATCAGCATATTTTTCAAAAATTAAATTAAGTATACCCGAAATCTCAAAAAAGTTTGTATCTTCATCGACTGGCTGCCGTCCAATGGGTTTTTCCGTTATGACCATTGATCGAAATTGAGGGGGTCATTGCATATAAAATTTCTTTTTTTACTGTTTATTTTCTGAACATTCCAGAATATAATTTGTTTCATGTTTATATTTATTTAAGTGCCTAGAGAAGAGCAACTATAATTATATTTTTTAAGACAATGCTTGATTTGTAGCAAAAACTTAACACAAATTTCAATAAATAATAAGCACATTTAAAAGTAATTAGCTCCGGAAATTCCCAGGATTTGTAGAAGGGAATGTCCCCGTTATTCTTTAGTTATCACTGGTTGCGACTAAGTAGAATAAAACAAGTAGGGTAACTCCGTAGAAAATAAAAGCACGGCTTGTATGTACGCAACACATTTCATATACCGTCACGCACATTTTCGCTTAACAATGAAAGGCGCGTTTGGACGACCAGTGTTATGCAATGCTAGTGCATCGCCAGGTTATGCAAATGTGTCCGTCCGTACACGGAGCGCTGCGACTTTTGTGTGGAGTTACCATACTTGTTCTTATGCTACTATGGTTATTATTTGTGATCTTAGGGACCGGCTGTATCCAAAGTGATCTCATCAGCATTCGAATTGTAATAATGGAACCAAAAATGCAGTTAGAATTATCACCGGTTTTCAGAAATCGTTTTTGTTCATAACAAGTCTTATTATCCGGAGTGTAGGTACTCACTTGTGTCTAGTATCAGCCTCGATGACTTTGCCATCATGTTTAAATACGACACTTGGCTTGGGGAAGCCCTTGCACTGCAGTTCCAGCATGGCGGAACCTCCGGCCGACACGATTGCTTCTCGGTGTTCAATGACCAGTGTCGGTTTTTCTGGCTCGCGATGTAGTTCGTGGACCGCGCCTAAGCGTAAATTATATACATTATTGTATACATATTTACTATTAGTATACACGATAGTATTTACATCTTTATAGACTTAGCCTCGAAAAGTGAAGACATACCATTTATACACTTGCCAATGGCGGAAAATAACAAATTAGAAATTTATATACACAGACATACATGTACATTAAAACACGTCATTCATAGAGAAAGAAAGATGGTGTTTGGCACTAAAGATATCCCATTCGTTCACCTAGCTTTTTTTTCTATCGGAAAGAATATTACAACTGCAACTGACTAATTATAAATAGATTTGTAGACGGAAAACATATAACACTCGACATAGCATTTCCAAAATGTGTAGAGTGCTTTCAGGCCGTACAGTGAAGGGCAATTGCTCAACGCTGCAGCCATTGGGTTTTCTGACCAACACCAAGTAGATGCACAACTAAACAACAATCGTGCAGAGGACATATTCTAACATTGAAGCCGACATGTAATATAGAAAATAATATTCAGTACGTCCGTAGCGAAATTCTAGCCGGAGTTCTTCATCGTGTCTTTTGCCCGCCTGGCCGTCTGTTAAATCACAATTTAGAATTTGTACTTTAAACACCAATCATGTACTAAAATTATATATCATAATTTAAACAGTTTTACTATATAATTAATGGATCGGTTTTTCACTCACATGTCAGTTAGCCTCAACTTACATTGTACATAGCAATATGTATGTGTTGTACATAGCATAGCAATGTGCTGACAAGTGTAGCCGAAAAAACAACATTTGTAAAAACTGGTAAAAGTAGTAGTAACCTTCATTATATCCTACCTTGTACTGTGAGCTCTGCAGAGCAAGAGATATTGCCTGTGCTAGTTTTAGCGACGCAGGTATAGAGTCCTGCATCTTCCGGCTTCACATGCTGGAAGACCAGCGCTAGGGAATCTTCATCATCACCTAATAGCACCTGATGGTTGAAAAGTCTTGACTAAGTATATTATCACCTAATACGAAGGTACAATATTTTTCTCTAAACTGTAGTATATTATCCTATGGCAATCAACAATACGTACAATGCATTGGTTAACTATGAACATTAGTCTTACCTTAAATCTCTCTTCAGGATCGAAGGCTTCTCCATCCTTCTTCCAGGAGAAGGTAGGTTTCTCCCCTTTATTTAGTAAGCCCTCACCACCGGGAGCTAGCTCGAAGAAGATGTTCTTGTCGTCTGATTATGAACGAAGAAATATGTTATTTTTTATTAAATGTCCAAACGAACATTTTTTTAAAAGTCACTCTCACAGCCCCCCCATTAGAGATAACCTGTGTCGTGGGTGCCAGGAACAAAAACCAGTAATTATACCCAAAGTCACGAGAGAAATAAATGTAGGCCAAACAAATGTTTCTCCCGGTCCGGAATCGAACCCGGGACCTCACCGTCGCAGTCCAGCATGGTAACCGTTCGGCCACGGAGGCAGTTAATTAAAAAAAAAATCAAAAAATGATTATTCAAAATACAGTCGACATAAACTTTTTTTTTGAGTTAATTAATAAAATAAGTTAAGAATTACATCTATGTGACGAGTTTTATTGAAATCGGTTAATGGAAAGTGGATGAAATTTAATTAACCCTATTCATCACCTAATTAGCCACCCTTACACCCTCACAAAATGTAAACGCGTAACATATACAAAAAATACAGTCGAATTGAGGATCCCCTTTTTTGAAGCGGTTAAAAAGTTATCGACGAATTTCGTTAGAAGAATTTTTAAACCTCTGCTGAAAAGTTGTAATTTTTCAGATGTGATTTTATGACAACAAGCGAATTTAGTAATCTATGTCGAAATCTGAAAGGTAATTTTTAAAAAATATCGAGCACGGGATGATCGAGACCTGGTGGTAAACGTCACACCAGTGCATAGCAGTTGCAGTATCTTTCGAAGCTTTCAATCGCAAAGATCTGAGGGGCACTGCTACTGCCCCTGTCACCGTGAGACATAAGTCTACAAGTCCCATATGCCTATAATTTCACTAGCACCGTTACCCTTCAAAACCGAAATGCAAATAATGCTCACTAATATGAGCATTAAACGACAGTGAGCATTTCGGACAAAAAAAGCATTTTTTTGTGATTTTTAATAATAAATAATTAACTATTAGACATCATATACGTTGCTCTGATCCCAAATAAGTAGCTAAAGCACTTGTGTTATGGAAATAGGAAACAACAGCGGTACCACAAACACCCAGAGCCGAGACATTATAGAAAAGTACATTTTCTAACACTGACCCGGCCGATGAAAAACGGTGTGCAAAGCACTCGACTGCGGCGGTCGTCATGCTCTTGGAATATATAATGCGTTGATGAAAATGTAAAATATCTACTAGATGCGGCGTTCCATACACACAATGTGTTTCATTGATGTACGGTTCCGGCACAACACTTCATTTAGTTGGTTGTCAAACATTCAAGATGGCGGACGCAGATGCGGTCCTTTTGAAAAATTAACAGCCATGTAGGCTGTGTTGCTCCAATTTTGCTATTTGACTAATTGTGTTAAATAAATTTAAAGTTTCAAATTACTCACATTGACTCGGTAAGTAATGTTGTGGTTATGGATTGTCGTATCTCGACTCATCCAAAGAACAGAATAAATACATAATCTCGTTATTCGAAATAAGGCTAATCCATAGGTGTTTTCAGAATTTTTGTATCATATTTCGTTTCGGAAATATAAAATCGAACAATAGTCAATCTAATAGCCACAGCCGAGAACAACGAACGAAATATACAATGTCCTGAGAATAAGCAGTCTTGTACATAGGTCTTTGTTCTATGGATGAGTCGATCTGTCCACGGTACTACGGTACTGATTCTCTTTGACAATATTTTACAACAGTGATAGTGTTGTTTGGAACAGAATAGTTTCTGTGAATGTTCTTGTCTATACGTAGATTGAAGTCCACGAAGGCCGTCAACGTCACGCCAAGGTAACGTTGTAGTTCTTCCCTAGACGAACTCTTTCACAAGGAGCTCTACTACTACTAGTGATTTCATAATGAAATCTTCGGAATTTGAGGATTTTATCAAACTCTAAATTCTAATTTGAGCAACTAGATATTATTAGCGAAAAACACTCGTAAACAAACGCTGGAGTGTATCCAAAAGTATAAATAATAGCGAGATCTATGCCACATCCGTATTTAAAGTTGTTACGTCTGTTTTCCATTCATTATCATATCATGTTTTCGGATACATTAAATCGTGGAATAATTGGATGTGATACAATGTTCAGGAATGTTTGTAATACGTTAGAGTGAATCATGCATTATAATTTTAGAATGCACTTTTGGTAGCAGACGTGGGAGTATTACTAAAGAAATTTATTGTCTTACAATTCTTGTATAATTATATAGCTTTTCACAGTTTGCAACTAAAATATGAATCATAATTAGATGTCCAAAATGCAAACAAAACGGATAACAGAGCAAAAAAATTATTAAATGGTAGTTTTTAGCTATTTTTGACGAGACAAATGTTTAGTACTCTTTTCAAGCTGTAATCTGATAGAACTTAGAACAATTCACATTGTACAATAGATATATCGACGCTTGAAAGGCAAAATGGGATAAGTTACACTTTTGGTCATTATTGAGTTATATATATATATATATATATATATATATATATACCATATATATATATATATATACCATTGTAATTAGGTAATGTTTCTGATTCCAACGGTATAGATAACTGAATATGACCCAAAAGTGCAGCCTATCCCATTTTGCCTTTGAAGCTTCAATACATACTCGTATATATTTTTTCTACTTCTGTGAAATACAAGGGGTAATTGGCCACTTACCCATATTCTAACTCTTTGGTTTTTTGTTTTGTAGCCTTTATTTCACTTTCGTTTAAATTTAAGAAGAGGCTGTATGGTGGAACCTTTGACTGCCCCGATAAATGGCTCAAAATTTATTTTAAAATATGCGTTTTGTTGTCATGGATTGTTATCCAAATGTATACGTATTAAATATTGGTTCGCTTTCATGCCGCGATTGTGTAAAATACTATTACTTAATTACGTTTAATACGATATTGTTAATATAAGACTATTTTTAATTCGTACGAGATTTTAAGATTTTAAAATTATATAATGATTTACAAGCATTACAATACTTTTTCTGCGAGTAAATAAAATAATGAAACACAACCAATACAGTTGACAATCAATGTTATACAAAATTAACCGAAAGCAAAAAAAAACAAAGAGATTGAATATAGGTAAGTGGCCAAGTACCGCTTATATTTTAACAAATCATTATTTTGTTATAATTATTAATACAAAGATCGACTACTCAGAAAAAATTCCTTCGATCCGGCCGGATTTGAACTGACGTCTTCTAGCTTACCGTGTCAGACGCTATACCAACTAAGCATCTCTCGCCAGGACTGGTAACTGTAAAGGTACTAATTGGGTGATAAATCTTTCATAGATTTCTCATAGATGGCGCTACGATTAAAAACTCGTTGAAAAAACCAAATACAAAGACACGACGCAAGCACATAGAAGAATTCGTGAGGTCCGCTGGTTCGTTCCGTTGCTGCGAATGCGGCGACAAAAAATTTAAAATATTAAAAAAAAAAAAAGGTTTATGGCCCAGTTGCAAGACCTTTAGTCCAACTTAACCAAACAAGAGACAGTAGAGCATTTGAGTAGCGTCATATTATTTGATATTTTAATTAGGAAAAATACGATGTACTTTTTTGGAACTCATTATAGTTCTGTGTACAGAACTATAATACACGTTATTGTTCTGTGTTCATAATGAAATTTTTCAGTTCAGTAGCGAGTACCATAGACGATAGAATTTTGATTCAGAATTAAAAAGAGGGCCTTTGTGATATGGTTTAGGAAATTATAATTGACAGATGAAAGTACAGGAGTAGAAAAATAATTGTATGACACTGGTAACACAATCGGGATCAATAACATTAGATTCGCTCTGGACCTTTTGGAGGGAAAAGTGTCGTTTTTATTTTGACTTTCAATTATTTTGTGCAATCTAGTATAAAGTGGAATAGGATAGTGCTATTGTGCCTTAATCGAAGATTAAAACGCGAAATTATACGAATCTCGAACTAAAATACCCGTATCGGCCCGTTTTAAGGAATCCCGAGTCAATCCAAGCACGCCGCCTCAAATTGCCTATCCTCTTTGTGGCGGCCATATTTACAGAAACATAATTAAACTTCATGTTTAGGCTGATGGCTTTGCCAATGCCTTAATAAAGAAAAAAAAAAAAATCAATAACATTGTTTGTGCCGCCATTTTGTCGTGTTATAGATGTTATTCGTGCGTCGTTTCTTGAACTCGAATGTTTTCTTGTCTCCGTAATGAGGTCTTTTAAATTATTGTGTGTTGTTGTTAAAGTTATTGTTTCTATTTGCTAATAGATATTTAGAATTTTAGAAAATGAGAATCTCTTTCTTTTCCAATTAGGAATATTATCACACCATCGTTCATACTTTGGAAATTTCGTTTCTTTGTTTGCATTTTGAACATTTAAATAAGATACATACTATAAAATTGGATTACGACCATTGACTTACAATTATATGGACGTCGGGTCCGCGCTAAAAAGTGTCCGAACTTATAGGGCGTTATAATCGTATACAGAGCGTCATTCACGCTTTAGTCTTCGTTTGTTCGACTGACAGCGAAGCAAGCAAAATTAGACAGTACTGCGATGACATTACAATTTAAATTCAACCTTTTAGCTTTTTCATATTCCTTTACATGTCACTACGTTTAAATAGGTTGACTTGGGTGATTTTTTTCGTGGTTTTTGTATTAGACCCGTCGTCCATTTATTTGTAAGTCAATGATTACGACTGTTTTTCTAAGCAACTGCATTTTGGGTCACCTTGAAAGTATACTGTTATCATGCCTCGCCGGCTCTGCTGTCGTCAGCTTCGACACGATTACAAAACCAATAAATTTCGAACTTCACGACTACTTACCAACTACAGTGACAACGGCTTCGCTTTCAACTTCTCCATAGATGTTCATAGCTTTACAGGAGTATTTCCCTTTGTCTTCGTGGCACACGTCGGCGATCACCAGCTCGTAGCATCCCCTGTCGGCGCGGGTTCTCACGATCTGGATGCGATCTGTCTCCTGTCTAGATACAATCTCTTTGCCTTCGCGGTAGCTGGGTGTAATAAACATTGATGTTAATTACTTGTATAGTAAATTGTTGGTTTACTTAGATATATATTTTTAACTTTTTTTATCCGCTCACGCGATACATGCAACCGTAGACGCATACCACACCTAGAGTGTCGGTGATGGTTTTATACCGATTTATCGGATATCGATGTTATAACAGGTAAAAGAACTAATATTAATTGCTATTTCGGTAACTACTCTAGCAAACCATAAAGTTTTTAATGCCTGGGTCTGTCATTAAAAAAAAATAAACAACTTCAAAAATACGTCACGACAATCGTGTGTGTTATTGTTTGGGCTGGTGATTTCGGTGTTTATTTATTCAAAACATACCGTAAGTAGCGTTTTTTAAGTTTACCCTGAATATAAATGTTTACAAACTATACTTTAAGGAGTAATTTCATGGTAAACGTTAGAACAACTCAAACGGAATATTATCATATTTATCCAAGTACACCAAAAATTTCATTAGTGCTTTTTAAGTGCAGGATTGGCGGTGTATTACTGCATTTTATTTGAGATGTTTTTGTTGGTAGTACGGAGGGTATTTATTTAGCAATGCAGAATAATAATTTTTATTTATAAAAACTTGTATTTGAAATGAATCCTTTTCTATTTTGCGAAACCAAATAGCCGCCATTTTGCGGTAGGAGGAGCGCATCGCGTGAGCGGTTAAGATACCAAGTTACGTTAAGCGACACGTCTGTCTAGAGCAGTTGCTGTGTCATTCAGAGCTTTAAATCGCAAAGATCTGAGGGCCACTGTCACTACGCCTTTCATCCTGAGACATAAGTTGACAAGTCCCATGTGCCTGTAGCTTCACCAGTACCCTTACCCTTTCTAACCGAAACGCTGTAATGCCCACATTACCGTTTGGTAGCAGAAATTGGTAAGATTACATGGAAGTTTGAGGTTTACAAGGAGCTCTACTGCTATAAACGATACCTAAAAATGCTTAAACGGATAGGTCACGTTTATGAAGTCATACAAGCACAAGACTCAACAGAAGTTAGTCTTAGTCTCTAGAATTGTAATAAAGTCCTGCTCGCTTAGTAGCCACAGTAAAGTATGAAATATAATTCTAAGTCTAGTAGGAATTTATTTCACTAATTATAAATAGAGATGTGAATTAACGGGTACTCACAACTTAACCTCCGGATTAGGATCACCTTTCACTTTCACCATGAAGCGAAGGTAGGTGTTCAAAAGAATTTCAGTGTCCTTCAGAGCTACCACGAAGTAAGGAGCATTGAGGGCATTTTTAGCTCTACGTTCTTCAGGTGTCACTGTTCAATTGTAAATAAAGTATGTTAACATTATGTAAGGCAGATTTCAGCAGAAGGGAGACTTTGACATACAGACATTGCATAAAGTGAACAAAAAACTATAAAGGTAACAATCAGAGATGGGCGGTGAGCTCAAACCCAATCAACCCGCCCGAGCTTTAACCGGGTTTTTACTCAAATTACCGGGTCTTAACTAATTTCTGCCCAAATTCGTAATCGGAAACGGTGAATAGCCACGGAATTTGGTATAAATCCATACTTATTATAAATTTCGATGTAAAAAATCTTTTTTACACGTAAAAGAGACAACTCCGCGCAATACCCACCTTGCAACCCTCATTATTAAGGGTGCAGATTACAATTCGATTTTTATGAAGATCGATTCAAGTGCATGCGATTCGATTTTTTCGAAGCGAATCGATTCCATATAAAGGCAAATCGAATCGTCTGGATCAGAAAGCAAAAAAAAAACATTTTGTAATAATAATTTAAATTTAAACAAAACTCGAGTTACAACAAGTATTTAGTTGCAAATAGTTTATGCCTTCGATTTCGGGCGTTAATGAGTTTTAACCCGATCCCGGCCCGTATCCGTTAAAACCCGGACGTTTGATCATTATCACAGAATCTTGCACTCTTAGGTACATACGAAAATACTGGCGAAGGAAATCTGAAATTTCGTAAAGGCAACGAAACAAAGATGTTTCTTGTAATATTCTAGATAGGCATGTCACAAGTTTATAGCAGGACAGATACAAGAACTAAATACAGCACACATACATTTATAACTAAGACAAAACATTAAACTACGTAATACGTGGCTATGTCAGTGCAAAATACAGGAAAATTAGGGAGAATACTGACAAGTACAAATCTGATACCACTACGACATAATAGACGTAGTTAACTACGACTACGTGTTATGAGCTGTAAAATGTCTTAATTGGTGATTTCGCCAAATCATGCAAATTACAGAGATGTAGTAGAGATAGATCTAGAACTTAAATAGAAATATAAAAATATCTTTGTATCTTTGTAAATAATGGCGCATTTACACCAAGTCGTCTACCTCCTTCGGCAGGCTACTTCGCCTTGCCGATGCTGGGTGCATCATTTCGGCTGTAAACTATGGCCATCAGACGGCTCACTATATGAATTGGGTAGCTTGCTGGCTTCGGCGGGCAAGTGAACGTAGCCTGATGACTTCGTGTAAATGCGCTGTAACTTAAAAGCGCTAGCTGGATTTGCTTAGTACGTGTAAATGGATACTGGCAAATCCAACTAGCTTCAAAACTATTCCTAGAAAGAAAAAAGACAACTTACATTCGTGGACGACTAACTGTGCAGTACAATGGGCGTTGCCTTTAAGATTTTCAGCTCTTGCTGTGTACAACCCTGTATCGTCTTCCCTGCAGTGCATGATCTCCAGTTTAGTGGTACCATTCTGTGTCGACACGTTTACACGGTCCATCAGTTTGCCTGGGAATGGCTTGTTGTCCCTAAGCCAAGTAACTTTGACGTCCTCGTATTCGCGAACGGAGCATTCGAAGACGGCGTTTTCACCCGCTGAAGATTCAAACATTGGTTATGGAAGAGTTTGTAAGAGTTTGTCGGTTTCTTTGCCATTTGTTGGTTACTTTACGTTTATAAATATTAAGTTACATAAAAATGTGACTTAGTTACTGTATAAATTAACCGAATAAAGGATTTTAGATCCTAAACCAAACAATTTCATTGCAAAATGTATAAAATTGTACCCCACAAACTCTTTAATCGTAACAGATACGAAACTTTATAAACACAAATTATAGAATATTATACAGATAAAGAAGTATTTAGGAGTGAAGCGTGGTTAAATTAATGTGTTGTGTATGTTAGAATCTAAAAGCGTATGTACAAGCACTAATCGTGTATCTACTTCTATCGTGTTTTTTTATTTATATCCACTTACGTTCAATGTTCTGGCCTTCTAAAGTCTTAGAAAAGACTGGTCTTCCATCTTGAGACTCGGATTTAGAAACAGATTTGACGGTTTCAAATTCTTCCGTCACAGATCCATTAGAAAGAGCCTTTTTGGCATAAGTGCTCTCTAAAGAAGACGCTCCATTCTTGCTTTCATAAGTAGACTCTATTTTAGTTGACATCCCTTCAATTGCGATCTTGCTGTTGTCATAGTCGACTCCGTACTTGGAGGTACGGTCGACAGTCGTGCTATCAGAGCTTCCGATTCCATATTTGGACGCTATATTGTCCAGTTTGCTGGACGTATCATATTTCGATTCATAGCTGGATTCAAGGCCGTACTTGGATCCTCCTTCGGCCCTTGAACTCGAGTATTTGGACTCGTATGAAACTTCTTGAGAGCCACCCGTTTCGTACTTTCCGCTTTCAAGGCGTGAACCGCTTTCACGACGCATGTAAGACGAAGAACCGGTGCTTTCATAGCCGGAAGATGACTCGTAGCGACGCGTACTATTTATGCTGCTGGAGTATTCTGTAGAAAAACAAAATAAATTGGTAAACTGTTACTATTTTAAGAAATTGTAATCTTCGTGCCTACGAAACGAACCTCCAGAAAGCCGCGAACTGCGGCTATACCGCGACATCTCGTCACCAGCTTCCTCTGCGGTTACAGCTTGATCGTTGGCACTGACTTTCTCACTGAACTCGCCACTGGCGCTAACTTTATCAGAGTCGACAATTTTTATTTCAGATTTTATTGCACTTGCTTGTTCTGTTGCTGCTTGTTGCTGAACAGATTTACTTTCAGTTGTTTCTGGGCTAGCTTGTACGGTCTGCTTAACAGATTTGTTTTCAGTTTGTTCCGCACTAACTTGTATAGTTTCCTGAACAGATTGACTTTTAGTTTTTTCTCCACTAACTTGTGCTGTCTGCTGGATTAGTTTACTTTGGGTTTCTTGCGCGCTAGCTTGTACTGTTATCTGTTGAGCCGATTTACCTTCGATAGAAGCTTTCCTAGCAGCTCTTAATTGTGCTAAAGATTCTTCTCTTGTTAATAGTTGTTCTTTTTCAATAGCCTTTTGTAACTGTTCTTCTCTTGTAACGACTTGCTCAGATTTTTCAACAGCCTTTGCTTGGTATTCAGTTTTTTGGACAGTTTCTTGGGTTTTTACTTCAGAAGATTTTTGTTCCACTGAAGTTTGATTTGTTTCTTTGACAGCTTGTGTGGAAAATGTTTGCTCAACTTTTTTATTTGATTTTACTTCAGAAGATTCTTGTTCTACCGAAACTTGAGTTGTTTCTTTGACAGCTTCTGTGGTAAGCGTTTGCTCAACTTTTTTATCTGGGCTTTGTGATGTTGTTTGTTCGATTGATGTAGTGACTTCTTTTGGTTTATCTACACTAGCTTGTTGTATAGTTTGGGTTTTTTCCTTTGTTGCTTTTGCTACTGATGTTTCTTGTACTGACGCCTTGGTCTTTTCTACAGTCGACGCTTCGGATGTTTTATATTCAACTTTTTCTTGAGTTGTTTCTTTGGCTTTGTCAGTTGCAGTCTGCTCTGTCTTTTGTTCTACAAATGTTACTTGAGCAGACTTTTGATCAAGTGCTGTTTCTTGTGATGTTATTCCTTCGGTTTTCACAAGTTGTTCAACAGTTATTGCTTCCTGTTCAACTATTGATTTTTGGGACTGTTGAACTGATGAGTTTTGCGCAGTTTGTGTGACTTCAACAGATGTTTGTTGGACTGAAGATTTCTCTTCTACATTAGTTTGTGTTGAGGTTTTAGATTCTTTGACCTCTGTTTTCTGCTCGGAAGTAGCTGCAAGCGTCTGTTGTTCGGAAGTAGCTGCCTGAGAAGACTCAGTCTTAGTAGCAGTCGCAGTCACAGATGATTTAGTAGATAAATCAACTCCGCCCTTGGATACTGATTGTACTTCACTAGAGACCTCAGTGACTGCAGATTTAGAGACTTTGGTAGCAACTTCGCCTTCAGCGGCAGATTTTCTTTTGGTTGTTTGTGTCTCCTCTGTAGAAACTTCGGTAACTTTTTCTTTTTCGACTTTGGTACGTTTCTCCTGTACGACCTCTTCTTCTTCGTGAACCCGCTTTTTCTTTTCTTCAGGTTCAGGAGAAGTAACTTGAGGCGGTGATAGGACTTGAAGATCGTCAGCTGCGTGTTCTGCTAGGGCAACTGTAACGAAAGAATAATTACAGTAATTCATAGAATTTTAGAAAGAGCAAGTCCCCGACCGACTTCCAGTGAATATTCTTCAGATTCCATTGAATTCATTATATTGTTTACAAGTCTATTTAAAAACTAGGTACTTATTGCTATAATTACTTTGACAAAACAATGCTTACCAGCATCACTAGCGTACTGTCTGATCTCAGCCAACCATGCAGGCTTGACAGGTTCTTTATGCGCAGTAAGAGTGACCCCGTACGAAGTCGCCTTGTGACGTAATTCAAACCTGAACTTGTCGTCTGTATGGTCCTTGACTTCGACTTCTGGTAGCTGAAAAGAACATTACGTTGAGGTAATACAAACCGTATTTGGATGTAGGCCAAAAGAGAAATAACCACTGTTTACAGGATATTTTTGGATTGCAAAATTTGGCTTCAAAGCTGTTGTTTTGTAAATACGAGTAAATGACGTGACGAGGTAAGTGTTACTTGAAATTTATTATTATACCACATTACACGTAATGGTTGTTTCAAGTGACAAGTGTATACACTCAATGTATTGCTCTTGCAGTGTGAAAATGTCTGAAGATTATTTCGTCAATTTAGGTAACGGAGAATGAAATTATTATCTCATTTGCAAAATCTTATTAACAGTTATTTTCAAAATAATATTATGACGGCATGGTTATTCTCGGTTATGTATAAATAATTCTATATGAAAAAGGAGGTGTTGCCAAGTGACCACTATTCTCATCGCAATAAAGAAACAAATGCAGACATTTTTAAGGAGCAATAAAGTTAACAAAAGCCAAGTAAATTTTATAATTTACAGTGAAATATATTGCAAAAGAAACAAATTTATCGGATTTTAAATCGTTTAAGAAACAAACTCTAAGAAACAAAACTGGTAATTGAAAAAACAAATGCAACCGATTTAAGATCTGAAAACTTTGTTTAACTTTCAATAAATAGCAATCTCAAACAGCAGTAAAGGATACGTTGAATGTATATACTATGTTTTATTAATATTATGTACCTTAACAATATCTTTAAGAACGAAGACAGAACGATCATCCGAGACTCTTTTGACTTTGCAAATCAAAATTCTCGCTTTGAAAAGGAACAGATATCTTTCTTTAGGCTTTCCCTCGGTGTCGGTGACAGTAAACCAGTCATGGGTGAGCAACCGGCCAAGTTTGTAGATATTCCCTCGATATCCTTCGATGCTCGCTATAAATTTGTTGTCGGTGGCTCGGTTGGGTACGCCGAGGAAGAGTTCTAAGGCCTTCTGGAGGTCGGTTGCGTCTTCACCGAGGCGTTTGGTGTATTTTACTAGTTCCTGTGAATGAGCAAAAAGATTTATTAACA
Organism: Hyposmocoma kahamanoa; assembly: GCF_003589595.1. Taxonomy (NCBI): domain Eukaryota; kingdom Metazoa; phylum Arthropoda; class Insecta; order Lepidoptera; family Cosmopterigidae; genus Hyposmocoma; species Hyposmocoma kahamanoa. Next base: position 22,828,643 of record NW_020653851.1, on the reverse strand, counting down.
TTTGTGTGTTCTTAAATTGTTAACTGTTTATTCGGATCTAAATTGTATGTAAATTGGAAACTGTTTCTTGGTAAATTTAAAATAAAATATAAATAAAAAAATCACTTCGACATCAATCTATCCGTTTGGAAGCTATAATGCCACAGACAGACTGATACGTAAAGTTTAAAAAATATAACTTCTATATTTTTACGTCGAGGTTTAAAAAAATATAAAACAAGATAAAGGTACGTGACGTCAATTATTAATTAGGTACTTTTTTTATTAGAAAACACCTACCTCAAAACTTTGTTTATCGGTTTTTTATTTTAATTATATCTGTTTTGCTAAGTTTTTACTGAAATCGGTAAACGGAAACTGCGCGAAACCAGGTTCATCCCCTAGTTTGCACCCATAGAAGTGGAATAGTTTCTTCAAATTTAAATAGGATCAATACTGAGGTACCCTCTTTCGGTAAAATCGGTTCACAATCGCGTAACATGCACATAAAAAAAACCAGCCGAATTGGGAACCTGCTCCTTTTTTAAAGGCGATTAAAAATATGCAGAATACAGGTGTGTATATTCGGCTATAGAATATTGTGTCGTGTGCACAGTATATCAATTTTATTATGACGTTGTTAATGATTAACAGTATTTAATTAGTCATAAGTCGTCACCTTGTAGCACTTCGATTAAACACACGTATATTTATAACCGTCTGCTGTTTGTTCACGGAATCATATAATAATCAGCTGCGTTATATTTAGTACAGTATGCCATTTCACTGAATAAACAACCTAATTTGTTTTGCCTTGATAACAGCCGGTGGATTGTTGCTGCTATGAAATTACAAAACACTGTACAGGGACTTGCAGTGTTTTGGTTTGACATGGTAGACCACTAGATGACACATAATCTCCATAGATGACCATAAACAGCGCCACAACATATTTACAGGAACGCTCAATTATATTTTGAATTACGATAACAATGTTCATAGGAACCACAGACCGTTTAATCGAAATGAAAAGGTGGATCAAAGTCATTCTTTTTCAAATTAAATTTTCAGGCATATGTGGCCAATGGTTACTTTATGAACGTTGTTATCGTATAGCAGAACCGTGACCATGGGACTTATAAAGGACCTGAAACGTTGGTTTGTCGACTATCAACCGTGACCATAGGATTGGTAAAGAGCCCGAAAAGTTGGTTTGTGTGAAAAAACAATTATACGCGATTTAAATCCGGGGTTTCATTTCCTATTGCAATCGCGAAAACCTAAGAACTCGATATGTTGTTATCGTAGTTCAACCTCATTGATAAACGGTACATACCAACAAGAGATCGTATTATGGCGCTTCTCTTTAAGAATTAGGTAGTCAGTATTCGTAATTTATTTCTAATCACATTTAAGTAGCAGTAGCGCTCCTTGTGAGAGTTCGTCCAGGGAATTACTGCTTACCTTTTGCCGCCAAGCAGTAATGCGAACATTACTGCGTTCCGGTTTTGAAGGGTAAGGGTGCTGGTGAAATTACAGGCACATGGGACTTGTCAACTTATGTCTCAGGATGTCGGGCGCAGAGGCAGTGCCTCTCAGATCTTTGTGATTTAAAATTTTGAGTGACACTGCAACTGTTAGGGATAGGCGTGGCGCTTACCACTAGGCACACAACTTGTTCACCCCGTCACTTAGTATTATAAAAAATTTAAAAAGTCACAGTTCCCTTTACACAGTCACTCTATCGCGTGTGATCAGGAGCTTATAGGATTGGACGCGGGAAAGCCTGCACGCGCAATATTGCACGATTACCTGTTTGAAATTTCTTAAGCTAATATTCTTCCGCGCGCGATTGCTCGTGTTCGTTTTTGTTCCAACGGAATGAGTGTCCGTGTAAAAGTGAGTGTGAAACTAGCGCGTGTTGGAGTGCGCAATCGCGGTCTTTCCCTTTTCCTTCGAACGTGTTTACACGCGCGCGCAATTACGCATGATTTCTGTATCACGCGCGATAGATTGTCATTGGTGTTATCAAAGGTACATATAAGAGCTTGACTACAATGTGTTGGGCTATCGTGAGAGAACGGTCCATATACTAGGCTATCCTAATCGACATAAAGATGAAATATCAAAGTGTATTGGAATGATGTAACAAAGGGTAGTCTTCATCAAGACATCTTTGCGTCGATGAGTCAGTAAATAACTAAGTATTTACAACATACAATGCGTTTGTACGTTGTAATCTGAATACTTCGTGTGTTGTCATTTTTGTAGTCTGTTTTATAGGTCGTAAGTTGTCATTATTCATCTTAAAATCTGGAACCCTTCGAATATCATTTTCTACGTTATAATTTCCACCACGGAATAGGATAAACCAAAAATGCACAGTGAGTTCCAATGTTAATGTTTCAAGTCGTTTAAACGAGTTATAAAGAACATCATACGAATTTTAACAGTATCCAAGTTTAATTTCAAAGCGAATGCAAAATTAACGTAAACAAATGAATAATGCGAAAATTTTAAAATAGAGGCCTTGACTGGAGTACATAAGAAGAAAAAAGACTTTTCTCGAACATGCTAGGAAATGTGTTAAATGTTAAATGTGCTAATTTGTCAAAAGCAATGCTTTGAACAAATTAAGAGCCTGATTTAAAAAAAAATTGATAATAAAAAATAAATTAGTGCCGGACCTAGACCGGGAAATCCGTATGGAAACCCGCTACGCTAAACTTTTGAATACTTAACCCGCGCATACCAAATTGAAATGACTAAAGAAACGGCAAACGTCCGAGGTAGTGACCTGTTTAGCTATTCTCGATCTAAGATGTTCAAATTAAATATTGTAATGAGAACTGTATTCAATTATATTTACAAAGAGCAACCCGCAAGCAACAGCTAGAGAGTTTTTAGCTCATTCTTCTCAGGGGAATCTGTCTTACGAATGAGCAGAGTTTAATCAGTATGACGATTTCAGGAGTAATTTGCTTACCTATGAAATAAAGATTATTTGACTTTCGCTTTGACTTTGAAAAATGCTATGCAGCCAAGTCCATCCCTTATTTTTTTTTTGATACAGTGTGTGTGAGTGTGAATTACAGAAAATCACCGCTTGTTTGCGCTCTATACTTTCTTAGTCTTAATGCGCTTCTCGTATCTGCTCCAGACTGCGATCTTTTTGCAAATAGGCGGCTGGCTGTGTGATGAATATTTGAGGTTTTGTGAGAGTATTGGTCAGCATATTCTGTCTTCTGTGTAGCAGAACTTCCCTGAACGAAAACTTTTTTAAGGCTCTTCTGAAGGGCTGCGCCGCGCGAGCTCGTGCCAACGCGCCGTGGGAAGAGTTTTTAACCCGAGCGTGCCCGTGGTCGCTCGTGGTCGTCTGTTTTTGGATCCGCCGTGTGTCGGTAACTTTAAAGGCGTGAGCTCGCCCATAGTCGCCCGTAGGCGGCTTCCCACGGCCCGTTTTTACAAGGAGCTCTACTGCTATTAAAATTTTAGGATATTTTTAGCTATATGGAGTGCCTCTTATTCTTCTTTTTTTTTTAAACAGTTATAGCTCTATCGATGCAATCGATAATTCCGCCAAAGGAAAACACGCGTTTATTACTAAGAATTGGACGGGTGATTGTCGATGGCAGACTTTACTGAGAACAGAATCTACAACAACACAAACATTTACAGACCTCTGTAGTTGAGTCATAGTTTAATTGGACATGTTTTTTAATTTTTAAGTTTATTGAATGTCACGATCTTTGACCACCATGATATTCAATTATTTGTGAAATTACTCCACTAGTTTGTATTATTAATATAAGGTGGAACACTAAGAAAAAGTTCCTTCGATCTGGCTGGATTAAAACCAACGTCTTCCAGCAAACTGCGCCAGACGCTATGACAACTAAGCTACGACCTTACAAATTTTTCTATGTGCTTTTTGCAGTACTTTGTTTTTGGTTTCTAACGATGCAGCGACGTCTGTGAGAAATCTGTGAAACCTTTTCTTCACTCAGCCAGCCATGTTTTTATTGTCTCTTTTTATTTTATTAGATGTGAATGTAACTTTGTTTAGGACGCCATAACAAACATGTAAAAATAAAACAACTCGCAGACAGTTCAAAAGCGGGTGTAAAACATCAGACAGTTTCAGCTGTTAATTAAATAGTACATCTTTTTTTCATATTTTCAATAACAGCAGGGAAGTGTGCGAATCAGAAAACGTCAGTGTCAAACAAAATATTTGGCACGAGAAACAGGTAATGTTTTGTTGAGAATATTACGGTTGTCTGCACCATTCGCAGGACTATATTACTACATATACCTAATTAAGTACAAACTTTTGGACGTATGTAGCCCACAACAGTGTCTAATGGGATTTATCCCTATGTATATGACGCGGAGAGCGGTGTCAGGGCGGACCCGCGCACGGCGCGCCATAGACGCGCGTTTCTTACGCAAAGCGATGTCAAAACCGTCCACACGCGCGGCTTCAAACATCCCTGTTGCGATACAGAAAGGAGGCAGCCCCATCAACACCCGGAACGCGTTACGTGAAACAACGTTCATTAATTTTTATAACCACGGAGACTGCTGATGAGCTGGACGATGGAGCTTGCACACCTAAATAATGCCTATTCACTCTCGCCTTGAAAAGGCCCAAGTTATAGTTATGCGAATCCTTGGAACATTAACATCATAAGGGTGGAAACCCAATCTATGTCTAGTCTCTCGGTAATGGAAAGTAGAAGGCGGAATTAAATTGTACAACTCCATCGCACACTCTCTGTGCCACGTCGTCGGCTGTAGTGCAAGTACGCACAACTAGCCTTTGATTAGGAGTCGGTAATTTAGTAGCCAAATCAAATTCGCTTAAATGTTATGGTAACCAAATTAACGTGATTTACGGGAATCTATTGTTATCAGTCCGTATACACCATAAATTAATGCTTATTGTGCAAAAATGAAAATCGTAGCCATTTAAACATTGACTTACAAATAAATGGACGACGGGTCTAATACAAAAACCACGAAAAAATGTCCCAAGTCAATCTATTTAAACGTAGTGACATGTAAAGGAATATGAAAAAGCTAAAACGAATTGAATTGAATTTAAATTGTAATGTCATCGCAGTACTGTCTAATTTTGCTTGCTTCGCTGTCAGTAGAACAAACGAAAACTAAAGCGTGAATGACGCTCTGTATACGATTTTAACGCCCTATAAGTTCGGACACTTTTTAGCGCGGACCCGACGTCCATATAATTGTAAGTCGATGCATTTAAATAAAAAAGTAATAACGTTAAATCCCTATCCTGTGGAATTGATTTGGCGCAGATACGCCCTTTTTACCAATACTACATACGCGGATTTGCACTATCCTCGACAATATCCTGTAGAACGCCAATAAGCAGGTAACTCTACGGTGGTCTTCAAGTCTCCGTAGCTTCGCCACTACTAATTCCGAGTCACCTATAAGCCTTTTATACAGGCATTATGCTATGGTTACAAAATTTCACTTCCATTTCGTTTCGCAGTTAGGTATGTAAATTGAGTCTAATTAACTGGATTTAATCATTCCAATACTCACCTTTAACAAAAGTTGGTAGTCGTTAATTCGTTGTATAGGAAGCTTCAGATGCTCCGCTAAACCTTTATCGTCCCCGAGTTTATCCGCTACAGCCTGAAAAAGAAACATTATTATAATTTAATATGTTTATGCAATAACAAAACATGGCCTTATAAGACTATTAATATATTGACCAAATAGAAAGTTTCTCTTCGACCCGGTGGGACTTGCACCTCCGACCATGTTGCACCGTAGCATTGCTCTGACCAACTGAGCAACAGGTCAAGTTACCGAGTTGTCGAAATTCTCCTATGCACTTTTTGTTTTAGATCTCCGCACTGGCTTTCGGCATTCATCGCCACTAGTGTCACATCTAGTGCAACATTCTCACCGCAGCCTGTATCTTTACTGACGTAGATGTCGCTTTTAGATCAAGTGTATCATTGAGATTTTTTGTGAAATAGCTCCACTTTTTTTTATAATTATTAATACAACGATCGAACACATAGAAATTACATTCTTGCAGTCTCGTGTCTCGAAAATGCCAAGAAATTGTCGAGCCTCTCAAACTTTTCGAGACCGGGATGCAAGGTAAGCGACACACCTGTCCATAACAGTTGCAATGCCACTCTGAGCTTTAAATCACAAAGCAAAGATTTGAGGGGCACGCCACCGCGCCCATCACCCTGAGACTTAACTGACAAGTCAAATATGCCTGTAATTTCACCAACACCCTTACTCTCTCAAACCGGAACGCAATAATGCTTACATTACTGCTTGGCGGCAGTACAATACATTTTTTTTAATAAATAACACGCGCTTGGCCACAATCTCACCTGTTGTTAAGCGACGTTAACGATGTGACTGACGATGGTACGCGTTTGCCTAAAAAATGCTTATTCTAGCCTTGAATAGCCCCAAATTATACTTTTCGGGAAACATAGATAGAGTATTCCGTTCCTTTGCCGTACGCATCAGAAAGGAGAAAGCGAAGCGCTTAGGCTCGAGCCTAGCGCGGTCAGTTTTTAGGGGCGGTCAATCGTGACAAAGTATTTCACTGATTGACTCACAAGAAATAACTCAAAGTACCTAAATATTTTAAAGGCTCACGCACATTATGGCGGGCCGCACTGCACCGCATCATTTAACAATAATCTTCCTAAATCACTTCCGTAGGCACATTTTATGTACAACATATAGATATGTCTACCAGTAGGTATAAATGATGAGTGCTGAGAAAGGAGCGCTGGTACTGACTGCAAATCCGCCACGCTCCGGCTAAGGTGAAACTAAGTTGAAAAGTTGTGCGCACACTCCCCGAAATGTATCCGATAGAAAACCGATAAGCAGGCTACTTTTCTGCGATGGTCGAGATGTTGTAGCTTCGACTCCACAAGCGAATTGTTGTTAATAAGTCTCTGCTTCTCGCTCCACCGAGTCCAAGGCAGCTAACTGGTAATGGGCAGGGCCGTCCCAAAGGTGGCTTTATACATACAGTACTGCTTCTAAATACGAGCCTAATAAACATGTTTGCCTTAAATAAAACAGAAAGCTAAAAATCGCACTTATAAGTCTGCTTTTGTAGCTTTCGCTGCGTTACTAACCGAGTTTTCTTCATCAATAACTGAAACGCATCGGGAAGACCTCGTCAAAACAAATAATATGAGCCTAAATACAAGGTGGCTGCTGTATTCTGTTGAGGACTACCTCTCATATGCCAGCCATTTCCGTCACCAGATTAGCTCTAGGTCACCATAACATTTTATTTTTGTTGGAATTACATCTATATGCCAAGTTTCATTGAAACCGGATAAGAGTCTATAAAATCTCAACTGTCTTTGGTTGATTCTGCATAACAGTCACAGTGCTGAACCACTTTGGAAAACAATATATAGTAAAATTGAGGATATGCACTGATTACAATACAGTGTGAAAATAGCATTCCTAAAAATTTTCACGATAGAAAAAAAAAACACAAACTTACCTCGATATTTTACAAGGAATACTTTAGTATCTATTGAATATACCAAATATTTTTTTAAATATCAACCGAACTAAATAGAACACGTATAGAATACCATATACATTATATAAATGGCTATAATTCCGTTTGTAAAAAATAAATTCTGAAATAAAGCCATTGTCCCTATCGCTCGGCCCAAGCAAAATGAACCGTATTAGCACGGGAAAAATTTTAATTCGACCTGATGTAGTATCTACTGTTAATGGAAAATGAGTGAAACTCAATTAACTGGACTCATCCCGTAATTTCCTGCTCTTGGAATATTTCCTACAAATTTGAATGGTACCACTGAGATACCCTGTTTGCAACAAAAAAAGAATCATCAAAATCGGTTCACAGGTATCTAATATCCGAAGTCATCGCGTAATATACATGAAGAAAAATACAGTCGAATTTAGAACGTCCTCCTTTTTTAAATTCGGTTAAGAAAATGAACGCAATACATTGTGAAAAACAACAAACGAAAGTCGTGTATTTTTCAAGCAAAATATTTTGTGTGTCCAAAAGTATTATTTTTAATCTACGACCAACAAATCTTTTGTCGTGTGCTAGGAAAGATATGAAAACGTTATTCGCGGCCTTTGCGCTTTATTTAGATCAGAATTTGTGTTTACTTCACGTTCTGAATATTAAATTTTAATATGTATTCCGGATTCACCTTAGCCTTGGCAAAGATCGTCGGTGTCGTTAATAAAAGTCAAAATGTGGGTCATTGTTTCATCATGAAAATAGCTATATTCTTGGTCAGGCAACGATTTTAATAGACCACTAAATGGTCCGGTAAATAACGACTGTATAACAAGAACGAACGTGAAGAACTAAAGCATTAAACTTAACACTCTGACCACTGAATACCTTTGGGATTGTATATATTTTTCTTATTGCAACAGAATTAGATTTAAATTTGATAGTTTTCGGTCATTCCCGGGCTGTTTGGAGTGTTCATTACCTAATTTCCGTGGCAATTTTTATTATTTAAATATTCAAGTATATTATCGTCTAATTATTAAATAATATTTCACGATACAATACACGAATATTAAATAATATTGCACGATTAAGAACCGAATATTTAAATAATGAAAATTACCATGGAAATCAGGTAGTGAACGCTAGTGAACGTTCGATCTTTGTTTTTATAGCTATAACAAACTAGTGGAGTTATTTCATAAAAAAATTGAATACCATGCATTGACTTACAATTATATGGACGTCGGGTCCGCGCTAAAAAGTGTCCGCACTTGTAAGGCGCTAAAATCGTATACAGAGCGCCAAACTCCGCTTTAGTCTTCATTTGTTCTACTGACAGCGCGATACTGCGATGACATTACAATTTAAATTTCGAATAGGTAGACTTGGGACATTTTTTTCGTGGTTTTTGTATTAGACCCGTCGTCCATTTATTTGTAAGTCAATGATACCATGCTAGTAAAACATTATGTTATTATAGCGACATCTCTAATAACTGTAAAGTAATCTAGCTGAGCGAAGAATACTTTCACAGATTTCTCACAGATGGCGCTACGTCAAAAAAGTCGTTAAAAATCAAAAACAAAGATCTGCAATAAGCACATAAAAATATTGTACGATCTGCTGGTTCGTTCAGTGGCTCAGTTCAGCTCAGTCCAGCCGGATCAAAGGAATTTTTCTTAGTGTTCAAAGCACTTGTTTGGGGAGCAGTGGCCAACATACTTGGTGGTTCCAAATGCTGTCGTTAGAGAAGCGACGGGACATTTTAGATATGATGTTTTCATATAAATTATTAAATAATCAAATTAAATGCAGTTCAGTTCTAAGCCTTATATCATTTAATGTTCCCCGCAGACTACCTAGATTTCCCATAAAGCCTCTTTGCAAGTCTTTTCGCAGGACTATTTTATACAATGATCACAACCATTGACTTACAAATAAATGGACGACGGGTCTAATACAAAAACCACGAAAAAAATGTCCTAAGTCAACCTATTCGAAATTTAAATTGTAATGTCATCCCAGTATCGCGCTGTCAGTAGAACAAATGAAGACTAAAGCGGAGTTTGGCGCTCTGTATACGATTTTAGCGCCTTACAAGTGCGGACACTTTTTAGCGCGGACCCGACGTCCATATAATTGTAAGTCAATGATCACAACGCAATGATTGATTTACACTACTTCTCTGCAGTAAGAACCAAGCGCGAAATGTCGTCACCTTCCTGAAACTCTGTCACCTAACTTCTTTTCTATGTTTTAACTTAGTCTTAAGATATTATTAACACTATTTGCTTTTGTAAGTGATTTATATAGGTAGTTCAATTACTGTTTACGCTATTCTTTTTGTAAGTTTATTTTTACTCTGCAATAATTTATTGTGCATGTAGTGTCAGTCTATAATAGACTGTGCACTTAGTTTTAAGTTTTTTTTTGCATATACGTTTTCTGATATTTTCTCAATGGTTGACTGACCAAATAAATAAACAAAATTAATAAAAAAACCTGTGTTTTTTGTTTTGTTCTTACTAAGTGACTGGAAGAACAATTTGTGTTTCTGGTGTTAGCGCTGTGCCTCTCCGTAGCAGCTGCAGAGACACTCAGAGTTTTAAGTCGCAAATATCTGAGGGACACTGCCACTGCTCCTACATAATTTGAAGGCTCTTAGGTGCCTGTAATTTCTCCAGCACTCTTACCCTTCAAAACTGGAACGCGCTCATGCTCACATTACTGCTCGGCGGCAGAAACAGGTAACGTGGTAGTACTGCTCAGGACGAAATCTACTGCTGCTAAAATGTGGAACGGAATTACACGATTTAATTCTGTGTTTTCATTTCCATCACCTGGGGATTAGACGTAGCCTGGAGTTCCATCCGTATGTTGTGGGTATTCCAAGGATACGCACAAAGCGTTACGCTTTCACATTCATGTGGCAAACGGCTATAGAGTGGAATTCCCTGCCTGCAAACTTATCCCATGGACGCTTTATGTTTGGTCTTTTCAAGGCGAGAGTGACGCTTATTTTTTCTATAAATAAAGGATAGCAATATTTTTGTATTCCAGGCTTAGAAGAATAAAAATGCAAAGTGGTACGAGTGGTGTCCGGGAGTGAAGTTTCAGCTGAAAATACCACTAATTATATTGACTTCCTTCCATCCGTTTCAGCGTTTCAGCTGTGCTAAAAATCACTGTCATCCTTCAGACAGGAATGCTACAGCGCTAGTAATTATTTTCGACAGCCGGATTTATACCGCACAATTTATCAAAATAAATGGATTACTATTGACGTGTTAGGTACGTTCTTGGATCAAATGTTTTTATTGGATTGGATTTTCCAACCGATGAATCTCTTCGCTAAATCGTACTTTCTTGTCGCCAAATATTCTGCAAGTATAACTGCCATTATATTTGACTAGCGGATTTACGATCGCAATGCAATCTTATATCCAAAATAAAATATGTTTAAAAATTATCACTTTTAGCTACCTGTACAGCACAAGTCCGGTTCTGTACTGCTGTCACTTATGGGATGGCTCTGCTAAATACCAATTGACCACCTTAGATTCAACAAGCGTGGCATGAAACTTATAGGTGACTCAAATTTAGTAGAGGCGAAGCTACAGAGCCTTGAACACCGTCGTAAAGTTGCCTGCTTATTGGTGTTCTACAGGATAATATATCAAGGAGAGTGTGCGATGGCATTGCAAGATTTGATTCCCCTGTCTATCATCGGGGGACTAGACGTGGGCTGCGGTATCACAACTATGTTGTGGATATTCTCAGGATTCTCACGCAGAGTTTCGCTTCCACATTTATATGGCGAGCGGCTGGGTAGTGAAATTTATTTATTTATTTATTTTCTCCCAATAGCTTACAAATACTAAAATGGCAATTTGTACAGATATAAATTTAAACAATGCTAAAATGGGAGACTGGTGTCCAAGCTAGGTAAAAAAACCTGTGTTATGGATCACCAGCCCTCCACCCCACGGACATGACTGTAAAATTGTACATAATACTCAACTCATACGTTTAGGCAGCTATTATACAAGTATAACATAAAAATTTAACAAAAAAAAATTAACAAAAATGGACTCAAACACGTTCTGATTACTGTTAAAATTCCCTGCCTACGGACTTGTTCCACGAACGCTATACCTTGGAACTTTTCTAGGCGAGAGTGAATAGGCATTATTTAGGTGTGCATGCAACATCGCCGACCTCATCGTCACTTTTCATCAGGTGAGATGGAGGTCGCGCATTTGCGCACTTATTTTTATATAAAAAAACAAGATGATAAGCGGTCTATGCCTGGTCTATCAAAAACTTTAGAGGTATTAAACATCAAATAGATTCATTCATATCTGTAGATATACGATTAATCAAACAGTATCAGTAGAGATCGTTGTAAAATAGTTTATCCAGGGAAGTACTGCCACCATAGCTATTTCAGCCGCTAAGCATGAGCTGTGAGGACTTTTGAAGGGTAAGGGTGCTGGTGAAATTCAGTCTTACGCGACTTATTTAATTAAAACCATTCGAATACAATAAAAAATCAAATAAATAAGAACAATACAACAGACAAGCCTCAATGAAAAGAATCTACATTCGGTCGCTTCGTGACAAAGCGTTTTCATGCAGTTTTAGTTTATTACTTGCTCGCTAGAGGCGCTGAAGTCGACTGGTCGCAATTGTTCGTTCCGTAATACGAATTTATGTTTTGACAGCATTGACTTACAATTATATGGACGTCGGGTCCGCGCTAAAAAGTGTCCGCACTTGTAAGGCGCTAAAATCGTATACAGAGCGCCAAACTCCGCTTTAGTCTTCATTTGTTCTACTGACAGCGCGATACTGCGATAACATTACAATTTAAATTTCGAATAGGTTGACTTGGGACATTTTTTTCGTGGTTTTTGTATTAGACCCGTCGTCCATTTATTTGTAAGTCAATGTTTGACAGCGATAATCGTGCAACTATTGCTAAAACGACTGGTCGCAAAAGATCCGTAATAAGCCTGCCGAGATGACTTGTTAAATAGCAAAAAAAATCCCGTTTGTATGTCGACAATGATTGTAACACGTAGAGGCAGGTCTATCTATGTATTGGATAAGGCACCTTTGAAATCATATAACCTAACATATCACGCAGTCTCCTTGAATATTTGCGTTCCAAACTTTAAACTATGTCTCCGGGTGACAGGTGCAGTGGCTGACACTGCACTGTTGGTAGGTGTGACGCTTTCCACCAAGCAAATAACTTGATCGTCCCGTAACTTGATCATCTTAATAAACTCTCAGCCATAATAATACAGAGATCGAATACTAAGAAAAATTATTTCGTTCCAGTTGGATTCGAACCATCGCTTTCAGCATATTGTGCCTGACACTCTCCCAACTGAGCTGCGGAACGAAAGAATAGACCTTACGATATTTTTTGTGCTTGTTGCAGATCTTTGTTTTTAACGACTTTTTTGCCGTAGCGCCAGCGGGAAAAACTGTTTTGCTAGACAAATGATTTAGGTGTTTACTATTAACTAACGATCTTATAAAAAAATATATACGACGCACCTAAGGATATTGTCTAAAGAATGTGCTAAAATGTTACACGATAGGTTGTACTTATTATGTGTAAGTCTGAATACAGGTTAAAACAAAAGTCTAATACAAAACAACGAGTTATTTAAAGATAAAATATCTAACGCTGCCATTGACTTACAAATAAATGGACGACGGGTCTAATACAAAAACCACGAAAAAAATGTCCCAAGTCAACCTATTCGAAATTTAAATTGTTATGTCATCGCAGTATCGCGCTGTCAGTCGAACAAATGAAGACTAAAGCGGAGTTTGGCGCTCTGTATACGATTTTAGCGCCTTACAAGTGCGGACACTTTTTAGCGCGGACCCGACGTCCATATAATTGTAAGTCAATGAACGCTGCAGACAATTTTTCTATGGCGATATTTCTCTTTAAGTTAGTTTAAGTACAATTAACGTCCAAAATATTGTTTTTCAAAAGAAGTCTTGTAGTTATTAAATTAACATTTCGCACCGGTATTACAATACTGTTGTGACTCAAAATATGTGAAATTTTATATTATATCATTATTGAACGTAAAATTTGATTATCTACACGTCAAGAATACCGTCGTTAGAATATTGTAAGAAACAATCAAAAGATATCTACTTGACTCAAAATGATACGAACTCACTTTATGAGAGCTAGTTCTGGCCAAAATAATCCATATTTAAAAATATGAAATTATTTTTAAATATATTTGGGAAATGGTTTGTGTCTATAATAAACTATAACATATACATAAATTTTAATGATTTTTTGCGGAAAGTGAGTAATTCGTTTCTTACGGATTCTGAGAAATTCCACTTTTTGAGTTAATACTCTATTGTATTAACAGTGCGATTTATCCCAAAATTTGAAATTTGCCCAGCGGTTTAACGACGCACCGCGCCGCCCGCTGCCCCGTCAGTCGCCATCGCACATTTGTCGACGTCGGATCTGTGTCAAATTTTCTCTGCCGGTTCATATTTTATTCATAATTAATTTTTAGTTGTGGGACGTGAGGTCCGGTCCCCCACACCTCACCTCCTAAAATATAGGCTTGCGTTGAAACGCCGCCATTACACTCAGTCAGTTTGTACTTCATCTCATTATAATTGATAGTTAATAACGAATTAGTTGAGTAAGATCATTCGTCTCGTGCCTATCTAATTGATTGGCGAGCATCCAGATTCAATCGGAAATAATATCAATAGAGTGGTGCAATACTTTCGTTTTCATGTCAGGTTTTGTTTGAAGAAGTGATATTAATGGCTTGAGATGGAGTCACTGATATCGTATTTTTATTGTATTTTTAACGGTTTAAATAAAAAAGGAGGAGGTTCTGAATTCGGTTGTATTTTTTTGTATGTAAGTTACGCGATAACTCGATGATTCTTTTTTGTTGGAAATAGGCTACCTTAATATTGGTTCTATGTAAATTTGAAGAAAATACCTCTAAATGGTGGCAAACTACGATGAATCCGGTTTCAAATACATAGAGAAATTCATAAGATCTTTCCACCACACTGAGGCTACAAATGCTGGTTCCAGTCCAATCGGAACGTGGAATTTTGTGTCTATACAATCTTTGTATGATAATAATTGACGTTTTTGGGAAAGACAGATCGCACCAGTGTATTAAAAAGAAGTATATTATTGAATAGAAGTCCGTCAGGCCAGACTTTATAACATAACGATTTTGTACGTGATTACCCAACGTCATACCTCAGCTATATGAATCATAGCTCCCTATTTTATCATAATTGATGTGATAAAATATCTAATTTTAAATAAGAACTAAATGCGGCGCTAAGATGAAAATACGAATTTAAGTAAAAAAAAATTATTGAAAGAATCGCAGACTTTACAATACGATTTATACAATGTTATCCCATATTAAATTTATCAATAAAGTTTCATAACATAAATACTTTTTCTGATCCCAGTAAAGGCAATAACAAAACTATACAAACAATTGAGCACAAACAGTCGAATTATAGCAACTACAGTCGTTAAGATTTACGCGAAACTTTAGCGGAATCCATCAAAATCTGCGCGTGCAACGCTCACGTGCCGAATTTAGAGCACCTTGACACGTTCCTACGGGGCATGCGCTCAACGTGTTTGTCAGATTTATCTTTGGTGGAAACTGGTGATTGACTAAAAGATTTTGACAAAGTCGATGTTAATTCTACGTTCAGTTTTTTACATTATTCCAGTAACTGTGAAAGTTAAATTTGTATAGTCAAACTGACTGACATTGGCTATACATCCAAATTGTTAGAAAGACACTTGTTTACACTTTTATAGAAACAACATGAAACCCTCGCATAACAGAAATTTGTTGGAATTAGTTTCGGGACGAACAAGTCTTGCGCCTGTGGGTAACACCTACCCGAAACAGCTGCAGTACCACGCGGCGCTTGAAACCGCAAAGGGCTGAGGGGCAATGCGACTGTGCCAGACACCTTGAGGCACAAAGTGGACACTGGACAAGTCCCAAATGCATATAGTTTCATCAGCTCTCTTCAAAACCTGAACGCATTAATGCACTCGTTGCTGCTTGGTGGCAGGAGTTCTACTACTACCAAATGAAAGCATATGCAAGAACTAAAACCTGATCACTAATTTAAAGAGTGCAAAAAGCGACCACAGAGAGATCATTTTGGAAGTCATCCACTCACCAGAAAAAGTAATTGTTATATCGAGTTCTCAGGTTTTCGCGATTGTTACACATAGGAAATGAAACTATTACAAACCGACGTTTCGGGCCCTTTACAGGTCCCATGGACACGGTTGGCGATTGTCACAGTTGACTTCATTTCTTATAAGTAATTGTTATATTATTCCTAAGCGCTAAAATCGAAGCCACGATGAAAGTCTTTTCAATGACTGAGTTTGGACTAACTATTAATTACCAAGCATATTCAAACCATAATGGTGTCCTAATTTTTAACCTAGATATGTAGTTAGTTCACACAGAAGGCCGTGATACAGAATGATAGTCGCACAAAGAGCCGTGGAACATGAAACTTATAGATCAAGTTCCGAATTCCGAAATCCGTAGACGAACTACTGGACCTTAGTACATAGGAGGACTGTCTCCTTAGGACATAGGAGATCGGATAATGTGTTTAAAATGGAGCTTTGCGGGACATATTGCGAGACGTGGTGAACACAGGTAGAGTAAGGCTATAACCGAATGGTGGCCAAGAAATGGATATAGAAACGTAGAACATTCTGTAGCGAGATGGGCGGACGACATTGTCAAAGTTGCGGGCAGTAGATGGGTAAGATTAACGCAGGATCGTGGAGGATGGCACAAACTACGGGAGGCCTATACTTAGCAGTGGGTGAAGTCGGGCTGTGGATGATCTCTAGAACAAGTGAAATGATTTGCGAATCTGTGTACCTACCCTATTAACAAGAGCTGATAAGAGTGAAGTTGATATAGAACAAATAATGACAGGCAGAATTCAAACAATTGATGTTTTGCACGTATTTATAGACAACCGGAACGTGTCAAAAAACGCGTATTTGCAATGAAGAACGTTGAGGTGTAAATATGATATAGTGACTAGCATAGTAAAGCGAATTGTTGGTCTTGTAGAAGGTTTGGGTGCTAGTAGCAAAATGACAAACATTTGTCGAGTGAACGTGGAGGAGAAACTAGGTAACGACCGACTTTTACTTAACTAGACTGAGGATGTATTTAGAAAAAGTCAAAACTGCCAGGAATAAATAGGCGTGAAGAGACAAATGAGACTGGAAGAAACGACATAGGAATACGAATATGAATATCGTAGCGGGTGGAAGTTCATCGTGTCTGCTGACTTCAGTGGGGGACAGAGATGATGTATACAGGTGTATATATTTCTCTATAAAATCAATACAAGTAAACAGTCTGCGCCTTTGAAAAGTTTGTGTTGGAATCTATATTCAACGCGTGTAAAGGAAAAGAAAAACTTAATTTGGCAATGTAGAATTTCAGTAAAAATATGTAAGTTACTATAAAGCCGTAATTACAACGTCCATTTTCGTGATTCATTTTTTTCACTCAACTGATACTTAAAAAGACAATATCAATGTCACAGAGAGTCGAAAAGTGAAAGTTGTCATTAGAAATGATGAACTCGCAATTGTCCTTGACGAAGGTACAGAACCAAACACTTGAAAGTGCTATACGTCCTTTACTACAATGAATAATGAAATCCTCTGGTGAGAGTTGGTAAGTAAACGGGTAAGCATTGGAGTTGGCTAGCTTCAAAGCTAGCATCATCGATGATTTGTCGATGTGTAAATACCGTGGGCCTACATAGAACCTTGATATACATGTTAATTTGACTAGACAAACTAAAGAAAAGCATCTCAAATGTAAGTTTCAGTAAATATAAGACAAACTGAATGATCGAACAAGAAAACTAGAATGAGAAATAAAAAGATCGCAATGCGAATTGCTATGAGGAAAGCGATGCCGCTAAACTAATTATAGCAACCTGATCCCTTAAAGTCCATAAAGAAAATAGGTCAAGGTCATTCGACGGCTCTGTCACGAGCTCACCAGACTAGTACAGGAAACTAGCGGCTGCAGGGCGAATCATATCAGCAATATCGGCAATACGCCGTGACGCCCATCCCACGCCGCCAGCCTCAAAATAAACCAGACGCGACGCTGAAACACTACACCAGCACGTAACATTGAAATGGGGGAAAAAAATCACGATATTTTCGCCACCACCGGACCGTCCAGTCTAATTATAACGGAGCTTCATAT
The DNA here is from genome assembly GCF_003589595.1 of Hyposmocoma kahamanoa. NCBI lineage: Eukaryota > Metazoa > Arthropoda > Insecta > Lepidoptera > Cosmopterigidae > Hyposmocoma > Hyposmocoma kahamanoa. The sequence goes on along the minus strand of NW_020653851.1, from coordinate 22,810,778 downwards.
CTAGAACTCGTGTACCTGATGGTGGGTAGTCCAGGCTTTGGTATGTCCACTATAGCACAGTCACAGTCACACACGTCACTCAGTCGAGTGGTCGAAGGTCGTAGCGCTGGAGCGACGAGGTGTTCGCGGCCGCGGCTTCCAAGCGACTGGTGTAGTGTCCGGGGTCGGGGCACGCTAAACATAGCGCAGTGGGAGCGCGAGGATAACACCATTTCTCTGATGACGCGCCGCTATCGCGCGGGAAACGACGCCCACTAGGTTGCAAGGTCGCCAAACAAACTTGTCGTATCCTTGTTGTTGCACATGCAACTGTTTACAATATTTTTGCGACGCCACAAGACGCTTACCACAAAAAAAAAACTTGTAATACTTCAGTGTAATAAGCTTAGAATAATAACGCATAGAATGATAGTTTCATATCAAACGAACTGTCACAAGTGAGGCAAAAATCAAATTCATGTAGGCTAGTTTTAGTAGTAGGTTAACTTTCGATTTTAGTGAATATTTATATAAAAATACAAGTTGAAACGCGTTACTTCCTCGTGGAATGTGATGTTAGTATCTATTTTATGTTTGTCTGACGTATTTTTACACTCATTTACCGCACATTTCGTTATTTTTAGTTAAAATTCTTGAGCTGTTCGCGGTGCAAGTTGACCTTGAACACTGAAGGCCCGCCCGCTCGTGTAGGCCCTTTGGGAGCGCTTCAATTTGCCTCACTTAGCGTGTGCGGACTAGGTTTCTATGCGTTATTATTCTAAGGTAATAAGGTCATATCTGCAAAATGACAATTTCTCAGGAGAGAGGTTTAAAGATTCTACGAACGAAATTTGTTGATAAACTTTTTATGCTTAAATAGGAGACATAAAATTTCACATGTACTTAATATGTTTCATGTAGTTCGTACTATCATTTCATGACTTTCATACAAATCATTGCTTTCATGTGTTAATAGAATATGGTTTAGTAAAGATGTCTTATGAGAAATTACTAACGAGGTCTAGAAGCCGAAACCGAAGCCTGAGGGATTTAATAACTCGACTTTTGTATTTTTTACCGTTCGTGATACATACAATGTTTTTCATCTCATTTGCGAGGAAATAAATACATGTTCATTTCTTATGAATAAACATGGTTCACAACCATTGACTTACAAATAAATGGACGACGGGTCTAATACAAAAACCACGAAAAAAATGTCCCAAGTCAACCTATTCGAAATTTAAATTGTTATGTCATCGCCAGTATCGCGCTGTCCGTAGAACAAATGAAGACTAAAGCGGAGTGTCGCGCTCTGTATACGATTTTAGCGCCTTACAAGTGCGGACACTTTTTAGCGCGGACCCGACGTCCATATAATTGTAAGTCAATGTTCACAACACAACAATTATGGGTTTTGCAAATGGCGGGTTTTTGTTTTTTTTTATCAACAGATAGTTAATACAACTCAAACTAAAATGTTGTACATAGCAAAAACGCATACAGCCATGACGGACTGTAAAAAAAATGCTAAATTTTTATACAGAAATTAATTAAAATTAATTATAAAAAAATTTAAGTATTAGTATGTGACTGAATTGCAATTAAATTTCTGTTTAGATAACATTTGATGCGAGTGTTTTAATTTTGAACGAAAGAAACCTCCTTGCTTGCTATAAATTAAACAAAAACTCCTTACCGACTGGAATGAGACAAACCTTGTTAATAAACATTGACTTACAATAAATAAAGTCAATGTTAATAAAGGTTTAATCAACAAAATAAGAAGTAATCTTTTCATGTAATGGACAAGTACTTACGACCTGCGTCTAGCGATGCTGCAAGAGCATGGGAACATTGGAAGCGATCTTTCGAAAATTTCCTTGCTGCGCAACCAGATAACGGAACCGCAGTTCCGAGACAAGTTTAAATCACAACTGTTAATGAAATTGGAATGAGACAACCCTTATTAATATAAGGTTTAAATCAACTAAATAAAGATACTTTGCAAATTTTATGAAATAAGAAAAATTTGATATAATATCTTTTTGACAAGTAACTAAAAAAGGTCGCATCACCGACCATGGCTGTCATGGGATAAAAAAGGCCCGGTTTTATTTGGGGCATTATATGTAAGTTAGCCACTATGCAATTATACTATTTACGAGTAAGTGTGATGAAAAAACACTTTATCAGTCGTCAGTCAGGCAATGACCCCAGACTAACCCATTTGCACAGATTTCATCCGGTTCTCAAAAGGCCTGAGTGCCTTGGGTGCACGTGTACGTGCGGTTTGTTCAGATTGCGCATTGCGCAACTAACGGTTGCCACCATTAACTCTTAAAATCCACTACCAAATCTCCTCTTTGGTGGCGGAGTTGCTCTCCAGCTTCCAGAAACTTTGGGTACCTATCCAGCGGATACCAAGCTCATCCTCTACTAGCTCTCGATCAGGCAAACGTGTTCATATCTACTAGCTACACATAAAGCCCGGCTAGTCCATACTCAAGTCCGGGTCCACCATAAACGCCCGTGAAGGCGTATTATTGGCGGAGGGCTTTGCCCGGACGCCCGCTGTACCTTGCTCTTGCCGGCCAGCTTGTAGTCTCCCCGGAACTCCCTATCTCTCGGGTCGGTAGATAGAGACTGAAGGGGTAGATCAGTTTAATGGCGATCGAGTAGCCAATCAAACTTATGTTGCACTTACAAAGGACCCAACTGTACTAACGGCCAAAAAACGGTCTGCACTCTGCGAGGTCTCCTCGATTAACTCATTGTCAAAGCAAACCCAAACAAAACCAATTTACAAATTTCACAATGACGTCATCAACGAAAGATAATACCTTCCTGGAGTACCGTAATACGAAAACACTAAGGCGTCGGTATTTCAGGAATTGATTCATACGTGACGAACGATGAGAGCGTGGGAAGGATAACCATCGCGATTTCAGGCCTCGTTTAAAAAGTCATTGAAATTTCTTGCTTCTCTCGTAATTATTTTGAGAATTTATAAAAATATTTGTTTACTTACTTGTTCTTTATATTATAAGAGGGTTTTATCTGTACAGATATACTACCCCCTACCCCTGTAGGGGAGGTACTGAATTATTATTTATTTATTTATTGGCACAGCTACAAAGTACAATTTTATATTTCTAATACAAATTAATATTGCTAAATTAAATAGAGAATAAATCTGCATTCCACTAACTTTGTCATGTTATTGAACACAGCTAAAAATAAAAAAAGAAAATTAATTTAACAAATACAATAACATTATGATTGGAGGTAACTACAATTAATAAATTATAACTTAAGTAACCAATTCAAATTAACGACACGAAAGTAACGGTCTAAAAATTACTATTGTCTAAATTACTATTTTAAAAATGCGGGACAACTTTGAAAATATATGCCTAAACTCCTGTCCTTGTTAATTTCATTATAGTCTCGACACGTACTTAATAGAGGACCATACCAATTAACGTAGGTATAATCTAGATATAGTTAAAGGTGCCTGTAGATTTGCTCGATTTTAAGATCGTTAATGTCACTTGTTAACGATAGATATAAATCTAACTTAAAAAGTTTGTGGAATTACATCTATTTGGCAAGTTTTATTGAAATCGGTTACCGGAAAGGGCGCGAAACCGGATTGTACCCAAGTTTGTCACACTTAGAGGTGGAATATTTCCTTCACATTCAAAAGGGACCAATACTGAGGTAACTCTTTCCAACAAATAAAGATCTTCAAAATCGGTTCACGAGTTATTGCGTAACAAACACACAAAAAAAAAATACGTAGACGAATTGAGAACCTCCTCCTTTTTTAATGTCGGTTAAAAATATAAAGGTTAAAATCGAACAAAGATAATCTGACCAGATTAATAAATGTTTGCGTACAAAAACCACATCGGTTTTAATTTATGTCGAACAAAGATCATGGCCCATAATCTGATTATATTAATAAATGTTTGCGTACAAAAACCACATCAGTTTTAAATGATGCAGTTAAGTATAGACCACTTTTTATTTTATGTAAAAAAAATACTGAAAATCTACGTGGTTAACATGTAACAGGGCTATAAAGATTTGATATTAAACATATTAGTACCTTTACAGCTAATAGTCCTGGCGAGAGATGTCGCTATTCACTGTATTTTAATTTTCTATTGTTGTATTTTTCTGAGTGTTCAGAGTTTCGATCTTTGTATTAATAATTATAATAAACTAGTGGAGTAATTTCACAAAAAATAATTGAATATCAATTCAATAAAAAATTAAAATGCAGTGAATAGCGACATCTCTCGCCAGGACTGGTAAAGGTACTAACTGGGTGATAAATCTTTCATAGATTTCTCATAGATGGTGCTACGATTAAACATATTGTTAATTGTGTGATAACCCTAATTTAGTTACTGTCAGACTTTCCGTCAAAATAAATATCATCATATTCGTGCGTCAGTTGAAGTAGAAATATTAGGACTTCGTTCGCTGGGTGATCAACAATAAATACAAAACACACAAATGTTTAGCGCTTACATAATTTTTTTTTATTCTATAATTCCCAGTATCTACAATAAAGAGACACACATAATTGTAAATTATACATATTTTTCTATAAATCTAGACATAATGTGATTTCTGTACGCTGTGGGTATAGTTTTTTTTGGTGAGTCGACTACAGTAAAGTTGTTGTAATAACTATAGTGTCGATCATTTGAAGCTCACACGTTTACTCGATTGATCTCTATCAGTCGAATCGATCGTCAATAAAAAAAACCGACCTCAAAAGTCATTCATCCCCTAGTTTGCCACCCTTAGAGATGGAACATTTTCTTCAAATTTAAATGGGACCACTATTGAGGTCCCCTCTTTCCAACAAAAACAGAACCATCAAAATCGGTTCACAAATGCCATGGAATTACCGCGTAACATACATACACAAAAAAGGAAAAAGAGTTAAATTGAGAACCTCCTCCTTTTTTGAAGTCGGTTAAAAATCGAGAAAATATTTAGGCACCTTTACGTCACTAAGTTACACAATATCCTGGCCTACTTGAACTGAGTTTAGTAGCAGTAGAGTTCCTTGTGAAAGTGTTCGTCCAGGGTAGTACTGCCACCTTACCTATTTTTGCCGCCAAGCTGTAATGTCGGCATTACTACGTTCCGGTTTTGAATGGTAAGGGTGCTGGTGAAATTACATGAACATTAGACTTGTCTCAGGTTAAGACGAAGTGGCAGTGCCCGTCAGATCTTTGCCATTTAAAGCTCTGAGTGGCACTGCAACTGTTATGGATAGGCGTGTCGCTTACCACCAGGCCAGGACTTCGTCACTCGCTCAAGGTTAGGCGATAAGTGCCTACATACAAGTCTTTCATTTATGAGCATTCGGTTCCGCACGACTGCACACGGCGGGTAACGTTATTTTCACCTCTCTGAGCGCGTGCTTAGGTTCCTTTTTCTTCGTTGTGAGCGCGTCATTAATCAGGTTTAGTACGTACAGCGTAGGTATTTTCGATTTTGCATGAGAGTGACGTATCTGTTACATACTAAATATTAAGTAATTTGTGACCAGGCGCACGACTTGTACGTCCCGTGCTTGGTATAAAAAAAACCTTCAACATTGTTAGTGTTGATTTAATGTAAGATCTGTTCCTTCCTGCGGTAATAATTAAAATAAAATAAAATTTAAAAAGAAGAGCTGGTTAGTTAGTATCCTAGGCTGTGGTGGAAATGCAAAAAAAATCCAGAGTAAATGCGAACCAAAACCGATATAGGTACCTAACAAAATTTTTGTTTCTAATCTGCTGTTGCACGATAAGACGCGACTTGCGCGAGAGTGACATAAAGTGCGAGATCTCTATGCGAGATTTCGAGTAAACAAATGCAGCTTTACCTACGCCTCGTTAACCACGGTTGGCACACAGATTTGTTACGACTATTTCTCTTGACTTTGCGTCTATTACGCTGTAACGTAATTAAATATTTGTAAAATTACTGGTAGACAAAGACTTCAATATATAGATCATTAGTAATGCGGGATAGCCGAAACGAACCCGGAACAGCATCAGGGACCACGAGAGTATACCCAAAAGAATTTTCAAAATCGGTCTGCAGTTGATGGAGAAATCGACAAATACACAGACATGCTTATAAAATTTGATGATTTCCCTCGATTTCCATGGGGTCCCCTCATCAGATTGATTCTGACTTGGTGACAATGGGATCACCACGATGGTGCACCGTTTCAAACAAAAAAAAATCAAAATCGGTCCACAATTGACGGAGTAATTTGAAAACATACTCGTACATACGCGCCGAACAAAAACAATTCACATTCACAGAAACTATATGTTTCGAACAAAACACTATCACTCTTGATAGTGTTTTGTTTTAGTATTGATTATCAAATTGATGATTGATTTTATCAAAGAGTATCAGGGAAGAACTACAACGTTACCTTGGCGTGACGTTGATGGCCTTCGTGGGCTTCAATCTACGTATAGACAAGAACATTCACAGAAACTATTCTGTTCCAAACAACACTATCACTGTTGTAAAATATTGTCAAAGAGAATCAGTACCGTAGTACCGTGGACAGATCGACTCATCCATAGAACAAAGACCTATGTGCAAGACTGCTTATTCTCAGGATATTGTACATTTCGTTCGTTGTTCTCCGCTGTGGCTATTAGATTGACTGTTGTTCGATTTTATATTTCCGAAACGAAATATGATATAAAAATTCTGAAAACACCTATCGATTAGCCTTATTTCG
>NW_020653851.1:22774000-22803918 GCF_003589595.1 Hyposmocoma kahamanoa | reverse complement strand
CATGGTTTGAGGTTTTCGAATGAAACTTTTTTCAAATGGTTTCTGTCTACTATTTTTTGCGTGATTTGGACAATTATCTACGTGACAAGAAGTTTTCTTCCCAGGAGGCAGTACAAAATGCTTTCACACAGTTTGTGCAGTCTAGATCGTCGGAGTTCTATCGCAAAGGCATTAATAACCTTCCCATTAGATGGCAGCAATGTATAGATAATAATGGCAACTATTTTAATTAAATAAATTTGTTAAAAATTTAAAAAATAAACAATTTAGATTTTCAGTACAAATCGGCAATTTCATACTTTAACCCCTATTATTTATTCTATTTTCGCTGCACAATCCCATCGGACTCTGTTCTTTGGATGAGTCGAGATACGACAATCCAAAACCACAACATTAGTTACCGAGTCAATGTGAATAATTTAAAACTTTAAGTTTATTTAACATAATTAGTCAAATAGCGAAATGTGAGCAGCAGACCGTTGTAAATTAATTTTCAAAAAGGACCGCATCTGCGTCCGCCATCTTGAATGTTTGACAACCAACTAAATGAAGTGTTGTGCCGGAACCATACATCAGTGAAACACTTGTGTATGGAGCGCCGTATCTAGTAGATATTTCACATTTTCATCAACGCATTATACATTCCAAGAGCATGACGACCGCCGTAGTCGAGTGCCTTGCACGCCGTTTTTCATCGGCCGGGTCAGTATAGAAAATGAACTTTTCTCTAATGTGTCGGGTCTGGGTATTTGTGGTACCGTCGTTGTTTCCGATTTTGGTATAAAAGCAACGTATCCTTAACATAGTGCAGTGCCACTCAGAGCTGTAAATCGCAAAGATCTGTCACCAGAGACATAAGTTGACAAGGCTTATGTACCTGTACTTTCACCAGCACCGTTACCCTTGAAAGTCGGAACGCAGTAACGCTTACATTACTGCTTTACGGCAGAAAAGGTAAGATGGCAGTACTTGCCTGGACGAACCCTTTCACAAGAAGCTCTACCAATAAAGTTGGGCCTGTGGTTTCTGTCTACAGCGAAAAGGGCGATTCTTTTTCACATACGCTGTTTCAGTACGTGATTTTCTTTTGTTACACCAGAAAAAAATCTTTTGGGATGATTCAAAGCATTGCAACATTTACAGTTCATCTATAGTATCAAGTATACTATGTATAAATTAAAATGTCCATGCTAGGAAAAGCTTATCACGACATATTACTACGCCACAGACCTTACAATTAATAATTTTGTTTCTAATTGTCATTGTAATAACAGAACTATCATTACAAAAAACGTTAAAAGGTATAAAAAATACCCCTGAGAATTGTATTTAAAATTACGTCATCAATGTTTTCTTTCTAATCAATATTTCCACGAACATATAAACGTATTTTACAAATCGTCTGTCATATTTGTTACATAAATAACCCATATAGAAAAAAATGTGTGAGTTCTATCTTTGCAAACTAAATCTTTTCTGCCACTTGTTATAAATCTGTGAAGTTTAATCTTAGCGTGCGAATCCAATATAACATGCTGACAGCGTCTGATTTCACGGTGTGTTGCCGATTGGACGCAACCTAACTCCTCAACCTCGGGTTCAATATTTAGGTGAAAATAGAAGATGATTTAGTCTAATGTTTTTTTTTCAGTTCTGTACCCATTACTAAAAAACTTAGACTTAGTACGTAGTAGATATACCTATAAAGAAATTCGATAGTATTCGTTCGTATTTGCGAGACAAAAAGAAAGGATACAGAGAAAAACACTTATATCTACTTAATTAATTATGAATATAAAACTACTCTATTTGCATACTTTACAGTTACCTGTGTTGCTAGTGGTGCAATTCTACGCAGGACGCTCCTGGGTAGAAATTATTTCTACTCCTAAGCAGTAGTAATTTGAGCATTACTGCAATCCGGTTTCGGAGGACTCTCCTATCTTTGCGATTAAAAATCTTGCCGTTAGACTCACGACTTGTTCGTCCCATCGTTTGATATAAAAAAAAACTTCAATGATTTGTCATTGATTAAACATTATTTGAGAGATTATAAAATGATTATCACTAATATCAGGTTTCTTACCACGGTATAACTTCTTTTTATTTTCCCGATATTTCGGAACGGGTGGTACGGAGAAACCATCTTCCCTGTTGAAATTAGTATGTTTTTTAATTTCAATGGCCTCTCGCATCCTGGGTAGATAACGGACTTCTTTTGCAAGGACCTTGCAAAAGAAGTCCGAGTCCTTGAGTTTGGGATTCAGTATTTCCTCTAATGAAAAATCCCAAACAGACGTAAGACTTTAGTACTAATTAATATGTTTATTCTAATTTCTATTAATAATTAATAATAAATTGAACTTAATAAAAATTCATTCGATAAAATAATTTGTAAAACTTAATATAGCGTAAATTGGAATGTTTTCTTTGTAAAATTAAAAATAAGGTATTTAATTAATAACTATTGTAACTATAGTGAAAAAAATAGGGTGGTTTGCATCAGTATTAGACATAACTGGTTGAAGACTGTACCACCTCAGTCAACCGTGATCATGGGACCTGTAAAGGGCCCGAAACGTCGGTTTGTTTGAAAAAACAAATATACGTGATTTAAATCCGGAAAAATAGTTTCATTTCCTATGTCTGTTAAACCTATGATATGGCTAAGTTCGATATTAAGTACCAATCAAGTAACTAAGATCACGTGGGAAGGAATCATTTAAGATGCCTTTATCTTTGCTTCAAATCTAGCAACTGCAACTGTTGCAAGCGTGTCGCTTGGCATCAGGTATCAGCATAAAAAAATTAAGATCAAGGCCCTACCTATTTCTACCGCAAAGCATCATTGCTGCGCTCCGAACCGAAGATCATAGAAAGCTAGTAAAATAATAAGTACAAAATATCGTCGCCATTCTCAAACTCGTATCTTAAAGCACAATGTTACTGAAATGCAAAAATGGATTGTATATACAAATTTTACAGCTTTTCACCCTTGATAAAAAATTTAAAATAAATTGAAAGTTTTGCTATCTTCTGAATAATCACTCTTTATACGAGTTTGAGAAAGTAAGACATAGATATGGAATCTTATATCAATTATATCAAGCTCTATCTGGTTAGGCAGGTCGTCGTCGTCAAGTATTGGTCCAATGTGAGGTATACGATTATTCACTAGAGGCTCCTAGGTCCACGAACATGTGTCTTGCCGATACTCACCTACGGTGTAGAAATATGGACGCTCGCTAAGCAAATGCACAAAACACAGGTGGCATATAGAGCGATGGAACGCTCTATGTTATGCATTTCCCTCGTGGATCGAGTACCAAAACTCGGAAATCGACGAAAAACGAAAGTCGATGACGTGCGTTATCGCATCACGAGGTGAAGGTGAAGATGGGAAATTTGACTAGACGAGAAGACGGACGATGGACCAAAGCAGAATGGTGGCCAAGTGGGTTAATGTGGGGTGAATATGATGATGAATGAAAAGAGGACAATTTGTAATAAATACGAATGAACAGAACAAATGAACCAAATAACTAATTGTGTCTTGGGAAAAGAATGCAAAAACTTTACAATATAATGATGATTCTTATTAGAAGCAGGGATAATGTTATGTAATAATTGCATCATTAGTAAAGGCGATTGCCCTCAATATTGGTGTTACGAGTAAAATCGAAGCAATCATAGTCAATATGGCATGCGGACTATTCTAGTCTTTGGCGAGTTGCCGACTTCGACAGCGCGGCGACGAATGGCGCTCGGCAGTTGGGATTCACTTGGTAATTTCATACTGAAATTGTTAGATTTAACTCTAGGAAGAAAAAACTAAAGAAAAAATATAGCCCGCTTGTTGCACTTTGATTCTTTTTCGTCCTACAATTATTTTATAGCTGCAATAAGATTGAAAACAAAATCTAATTACTGCGTACGTGCGTATAAAACTGCCTGAAATAACTTACAACAAAAACGAATGTGATAATAAGTAAATAATTCAAAATATTTGGCGCAACTCAATTTATGTACTTTCATTTAGCGCCATCTTTAATGCTATTCGGATTTCACATAGGAAAACGTATCAATAGAAACATGACTTGGACTCAAACTACAACAAACTAATACACTTTAATACCACTAGGTGGCGTTGAACGTTTCAACTTTCTTCGCAATCCAGTGTTGTCGAGCCAGTCTGTTAGATGGCGCTTTCGCGTGTTATATTTTAGATAATATGAAAATACTGCAAATGAATAACTACCATTAATCACTAAGTATACATTTTTGTGTCTTCCATTATGAAGTACCTATCTATATACTAAGGCGTAGGTGGAGCTCTGTTAAATGTTATACTTGTTTATGTTCATACACAATCATCTATTTTGGTTACTTTTTAATACTTACATTACAATGCCTCATCTTTCATATTATTCATTGGTATCTTCTGTTACATTATGCTATACCTATACAAACACTTAGAATTAGACATTGGTTGAATCCAACCGGATCGAAGGAATTTTTTCTAAGGTTCCGTATTTGTAATAGATAATTAATAAATTAAACTTTAATAAATAAAAATCTTTCTCAACTGAAGTTTACGAAAAAAAGTGTACCCAGACAACTAAATCGATTGCCTTGTCTCAAACTAGAGAATTCCCTGTACTATGAATACCAGAGCAAGGGAATTCATTTTGGGACACTACCCAGAAAGCTCATATCAGAACCAATTCAGAAAAGGTCCTATAACTAATCCGCGTCTTCCTTATCCAGCGCCCACTATATAAACCGTTGGGCCACTGAGTTGTCTAATTCAATGAAAACAAAATCACATGTCCACTATTTTTTTATTTAAAAATAATATAAATATAAAAAAAGTAAAATAACCGGTTTTTTCGTTTAACTTTTTCGTAAACGATTATATTATGGAGAACTGTATACGTTTTTACAATAAGATTCCGGAGCATATATTAAGATTACCATTTCCTAAGTTTAAGTTTTTACAAAATTGTAGATTACGTGTTAGTTAAAGATGTATGGAAAGGCAACGTGAGTCTAGATTCCACACAAATATGATTCAAAATGTATTCTCTGGTTCTTCTCAGGGAGGTCAGTGCAGTGAACGAGCTGTAGTTTAAAAAATGACGTTTTCAGGTGAAAAATGGTACCTATGGAATAAACGATTATTTGACTTAGGCTTTGGCCACATTTTTGAGAAAAAAAATTGTTTTTGTTTATACATATCTATCATCATATTTTATAAAATTGCAATAGTCTTACTTAATGTTTAAATTGGACAAACGTAAGACCTAGCTACCCTATGGGTATATGCCTAGCTCCCAAACTAGGATCCCCTGCACTATGGTACAAGGATATATGGTACTCGCTCAAACATGCTCACTTGCATGAGCTCGTAAGGTTCATCCGTCTAACTCAACTTACGCAGGTCGCACACTCACGCAAACCTATGCACACTCACACGTAGCCTTGCTCACACAGATCTCCCGTACGCACTCATCACACGCACTCTCACATTTTTTCTCTCTTTTTTCCTATTATATAATTCGATTCTATAGACCTATAAATATTGATCAGAACTTCTGGAGGTGGAGGCTTGGTGACCTAAAACACAGGGTATCCTAGTTTAGGCTCCAGCCTCTACGAATTTTCCTTTATACACTCCTATTATGTCATTTAAATTGTTATAAATTTGTGGAGGAAATAAAGAATTTACTTACTTACTTACTAGTCTGGGAGGCACATCTCTATACCTTGTTTGTGTTTTTTTGCAATAAAGTTATTTGAAGGATTTTACAATTTAATTTAAAACATTTCACTAAATGTGTACGTGACTGTATATTACGATATTACAAGCAAATATTTTGTTTACTAACCTGGAAGTATTTATTGACAGCTGGTTCATAGGCAAGGAGTTGCTGAGCCCTTGCCTCATCGCGACAATACGCCACGTGCTTGTCAAACTCGCGTTCCATGCGCAGGAGTGCCCGGCCGAGCATGCGCGGCTCGCCCGCGTAGTACTTTAAGCCTTCTAGTAACGCCCTGGAATAGAGAAGATGCTTAGTTTTTTAATATTAACATTTTGTTTGACCTAGGATCCATAGAATTTGGGTCATGTCATGGCGCTTTTAATAAATTACACATGAAAAAATTACAGGAAACAAGTTTTGTTTTTTGGGTTACAGAGCACATTTAACGAGCTCTCAGATTTTATATGTTACACTATTACTTCGAAATTTTGGGAACCTATTTCGATGACTCTTTTTTGTTGAAAAAGGGGTACCTCGGAGTAATGGTCACTTTTAAATTGAAAGAAAATAACCTAAAAAACGTAAAAATAAACCTAAACTAACCTCTAACGGTCACAAATTAGGGGATCAATGCGGTATATTGAAAATCACCGACTTTCCGTTAACCGATTTCAATAAAACTCGTCATATAGATGTAATAGCAACTAAAATAAAACACAGTGAAACCGGATAAGCTTACTTTTGAGGTTAGTTTTTTATAAAAAAATTATTATTATTGCGTGTAATTTTCACTTTAAAATAGTAATTATAATTTTTTTCTGCTGATAGGTCTGTTTCACCGATGGTGCAATATTTTGTACGTGCTCTAGTGTTCCACAAGGGTCGTATTCTAGAACTCTTCTCAATGCTCAAGTCAGGATTGCAATTGAAACACAAGCACTGGAAATACGACCCTAATGGCAGGAACTTGAGTATGATTTCAAGTGCTTTAAACCATACTCAAATCCTGACTTGAGCATTGAGTAGAGTTCTAGAATACGACCCTAAGTGTTCCACCCTATTAATTGGAAAACTCGAGCCGAAAAGTATCACTTAGTCCTTATTTATTTAATTATTTTGTGGCTTCGAAATAGCAATGGCGAAATCATTGTTAAAAAAAGAATTCTTTAGCGTCTTCAAATGTCATAATTACAAATTTGAATAAAATAAATGATTATTTTCAAATTATACTGACTATCTAAATCTGGAAACAAAATCTAAAGCCACTCAGGTGTGGTTGATTATTGGTCACACATTTTATCAACGAAACTATTTGTGTCGTCAAAATAAAAACTTACGTATTATGGAACTCGGCGATCTGCTTAAAGTTGGAGAAGAGCAGTTCTCTGTTATCAAACACGGGTTTGGGCGTAGCGGCCTTGTCCATAGGTTTCATGTACCGCTTGACCACCTGGTTCATGTCCCGCCCGAACTCTTCTTCTGTCTCGATTAGCTCGCGTACTACTGCCCTGAGGATAGAGAAATTAATGCCATATAGGTATTTAACAATTCTAATAACTATAATATGAGTCGAGTTATTAAGTTTTCGCGATTGTTTCAGAAATTAAACATTTTTTTTTCTAAATTTTTATTTAATTCATATTCAATTATTTTTTATGTGAAATTACTCCACTAGTTTGTTATAATTATTAATACAAAGATAGAATACTCAGAAAAATTCCTTTGATACGGCCGGATTCGAACCGACGTCTTCTAGCATACGTGCCAGACGCTATACCAACTAAGCCACAGAAAGAACCAGCGGACCTCACGAATTTTTCTATGTATTTGTTGTCGTGTCTTTGTATTTCGTTTTTTCAACGACTTCTTAGCCGTAGCGCCATCTATGAGAAATCTTAAGTATTTCTTCACCCAGTTAGATACCTTTACAGCTACCAGCCCTAGAGATGTCGCTATTCTTTGTATTTAATTTTTTTTTCGTTTCGGATATTTTACAGTTAGCAATGACCATGGGACCATGCCCTGTACTCGCGTTCTCCGTCTGACACCCGTCCAAAACAATTACTGTCAAATAAGTAATGCTCGACCAAAATAAAGACGCATTTTGCCAATGAAGTGTCATACTTGACATTGTCTTTTGATTTACTAGAGTATTACTTATTGGACAGTCATTGTTTCCGACAGATGTCGGGTGGAGGACTGGAGTAGGCCCCCTGTAAAGGGCCCGAAACGTTGGTTTACTTGGAAAAACATATTATATGCGATTTAGATTCGAAAAAATAGTTTCATTTCCTATGTATACAATGAGCACTACTACATTCGATTTCATCGCACAACGCTAGATGGCATTAGTTGTATTCTGAACCAAGTTATTGTTTTGTTCAATACTTCAAAGGCACTCATGTATTTCTCTGTGTATATCGATCAGTATTAACGAGTTAAGAGTCTTTATTTAGCTCGACCGTTTTGTCCGGTGGCGCAGTCAAGGCCACCAGTGTCCAACTACAAAATGTCCTTCTTTAGAAAAAAGTATGTACATGATGATGCTTTCTTGCTGATATTGTCTTTTCAATTCAATTTCTCGAAAAAGATCTCAATTCCTCGTTCTGCGCACTCCTGTAAAGTCTTCAAACTCATCAGCATGGTGGTATACTTAAAGTATAGTCAGCAGGTCAGGCCGAGTTGTCCTCAGTGTGCATTGCCAGATGGACCTGAGCGAATATCATAAGGATGGCCTATCACCTCTCAGAAGATTCATGTCTAGGCCTCACTGGGCCTAACCCATTTATAAGTTGTTCAGAGTTTAACTTTATCTTGGTATATTTCCAGTCGATAGATGAATTACGATTTAAAATCGTGAGCCAAGTGACTTAGTATCTATCTGTTATTCAAATTTCTGACACAATCCAGGAAACATAGGGATGCCACAGCATTACTACTGTGATTCATCAATAAACGTCCCCTTTTTCCTTGGTCCTGCATTTTGCATCGCGCTTTCTTTTGTTATCGCGCAGAGTTACCATGATTTATTTAATTTGTTCATGCTTTTAAAGTGTTTTATATTACGTCGAGTGACCTAGTGATATATATGTAGCTATATCATAATTCGCCTCAAGCAATCAGTAATAAACCGGCTTCGAACACTAACAGTTGTTTCCTTACTTCTATACCTAGCAGGGAGGTAAAATAAGTGAGGTTCAATAAATGAAACAATATAATTATAACTAAAACAACAATTAAATATAATCATAAAAACAAAAAAAGATAATTATATATTGTAAATAAACCAATAGTTTTACAGAAATTGCTGCGCCGCTGAAATAAAAAAAAAATCTTGTGTGTGGACCATTTTCACTAAGAAAATATTTGGTTTTGGTTCCGTACCTTTTCCGCGTAGACTATGGCGCCATATTATTTCCCCGCGTTAGAGCGTTTGTGTATGGACCATTTTAGTGACGCGACGTATCACTTAATTCGTTCGAAAAACACTCATGATTGCCAAAGACCCCTATCGTGACGTTTTGTTGCATTTGTTGTAGATACTGTTTGAAAAAAAAACCGCGAAAATTTCAGAATTCTTGTTCGTGATTTTCGTGATAGACACCCTCGCTAAAGATCAGGTTGCAAACCACCTTGGGGTATATTGGCCATTCTCACAATTCGGTCTACTCAGCCTAATCACAGTAGCCATTTTTTCTCGCTTATTATACCCAATAACATTGAAATATGAACACCTTTAAGCTAAACTATTAATATTTGTAAATGGTATTGGAATAGAATATACAAAGTAATTTTCGAGTTATTAAGACACAAATAATAGGGGTTAAAGTATGAAATTGCCGATTTGTACTGAAAATCTAAATTGTTTATTTTTTAAATTTTTAACAAATTTATTTAATCAAAATAGTTGCCATTATTATCTATACATTGCTGCCATCTAATGGGAAGGTTATTAATGCCTTTGCGATAGAACTCCGACGATCTAGACTGCACAAACTGTGTGAAAGCATTTTGTACTGCCTCCTGGGAAGAAAACTTCTTGTCACGTAGATAATTGTCCAAATCACGAAAAAAATAGTAGTCCGTTGGAGCAAGGTCTGGTGAATACGGAGGATGACGAATGGTTTCTAACTGCAGTTCCTGAAGGGTCAAAATGGTTTCTCGTGCTGTGTGAGGTCTCGCGTTGTCGTGGAGCAATAATGGTGAAGATCGATTCATGAGTCGGGGCTGTTTTACTGCTAGTTTTGTCAACATGGTTCGGAGTTCGGCACAATAGACATCTGCCGTTATTGCTTGACCAGATCGGAGAAAACTATAGTGAATAACACCATGCTGAGACCACCAAACAGTTACCATTACCTTTTTATTGGTAAGTTTTGCTTTAGGACACTGTTGTGGCATTTGACCTGGGGTCAGCCATTGCATTTTTCTTTTCCGGTTATCATAAAGAATCAACTTTTCATCACATGTTACAATTCGATCCAATATTCCTTCATTTCTGTACCGGTTCAACAAGGCAACACAAGTTTCAACACGCGTTTCTTTCTGCAGATCAGTCAAATCATGAGGCACCCATTTTTCGTATTTTTTTATTTTATTGATTTGACGCAAGTGAGTCAATATTGTGGGTAAGGTAACGTTAAACCATGCCGCTAATTCCTGGGTAGTTTGACTAGGATCGGCTTCCACTATCTCTCTTAATTCATCGTTATTCACCTGTGTGGGCGGTCTTCCTCGTGACTCGTTCTTTAAGTCGAAATTTCCATCACGAAAGCGTTTAAACCAAAATCGCACGGTGCGTTCATTAGTAGACCCCTCTCCAAACGCAGCATTGATATTGCGGGCTGTTTCTGCCGCGTTAGTTCCGCGTCGGAACTCGTATTCAAAAATCACTCGAATTTTCGCAGTATCCATCTTTCTTGTCTAAATTGAATAACAAAAACAATTGAAAGTCGATATTCAAATGTTTCAAATTTAAAAAAAAAAAATCACAGAAACCATTTGAAAAAAGTTTCATTCGAAAACCTCAAACCATGAAGATTCTATGAAAATTCAAAGAACCTATTGCAATAAAACGGCAATTTCATACTTTAACCCCTAATATTTTATGGCAACGGCAATTAGAAATTATTATTTTACATGGCTGCGGTAATTAGAAAGTTCAAATATTTTTACGAAAATATAAAAATTAAAATTAAAAATAACGACTAACAAAATATAAATAAGTTTCGTTACGATTTTCTACTCTTTCTGTAATAAATTACACCGAGACAAAATACGTGTTTGCTATTTTTTTTAACTTCAAAGTTTTTTTTTGTTATTATTATTATTAAAAAAGTTTGTGGTTCTGTTTAATGTTATTGATAAATAAGATAAAACCTTTAGAATAACGGTTTTATTCCACAAAAATATTTGACAACAATGAACTAAAAGACTATCAAATGTAAAGTTCAAAATAGACATTAGAAACTAAAGAGTTAGGGACCTTACGCACTAGCGGTTGGCCGCTAGGCGGTTAGACTCGAGCGGTCCAACCGCTTAACGCGGTTTCTTCGCGGTTGGCCGCCATAGCGGTCAGCCGCGATGAAACCGCCTTCGAGCGGTCCAACCGCTCGAAGGCGCGTGGCCCATAAACAAAATGGACGCCGTCGAGATAGCTTGTGTTATTTATTTTTACTCCCGAAAACAACGAAAGAAAAATAAAAAAAGATACTGGATTCATCCTTTACTAGAAACACGCAACGAATTTGGCCAGTTCGCAAGTTGTTTTCAAGAACTGAAGAAGCACCAAGATAAATTTTTCGGCTATGTTAGAATGAGTGTTTCGTCATTTGAAGAACTACTAACAGTTTTATATGACACCATCAAAGGACAAGATACTAAATTTCGTGATTGTATCCAACCCGAAGAGAAACTAGTAATAACATTAAGGTAAGTATGATAAATAAAAAAGTTTTAGTAGTTATTATGTTTTAATTTTAATCGCAATGTGGGTTCATAATTGAATTAAAAAAGTAGTAAACTATAACTATTACTGAGAATTATTATCATTAAAAAGATCTAGATAATCAGATTCTTGAGATATCTGTGAATATGTTGATTCTGGAGAGTTTACAGATTGTTCTTGATTACATGTTCCACGGTGTGTAGGTGGAACTGACGGCGGATTTCTAGCAAATAATGGTGTCTGATATCCTTGGGATGGCCCTTGGTTGTAGTTAAATGGTCGTACGTAATCCCAAGTAGAGTTACAGTAGTTGTATCCAGACGTTTGGGCTTCAGTAATGACTTGTATTATTTGAGATTTTGTACGTAGGCGTATATGTTCAGGCACTTTTTTTATTTCACTAACCAACGACAAAAAGAAAAGTCTATCTTCATCTTCTTCCGCCTTTTTCAACTCTACATTCTTATTTAAGACGTTAATCAATTCAACTCCTATATCATCTTCTTTATTTTTCTTTTTTTTTCTTTTTGGCGGTGGTACTACGACTGGGTCAGCTACGTTTTCTGTTTCATTTCTTTCATTTTCTTGCCTTTGCATGCTTGAATCAGTTTCATTGATAGATACTGTGTCCTTCAAAAACATTAAATTATTGTAAAATATGTATTGAGTCTTTTTCTTAGCCGCTGACCCACTCCTGGTAACATTGTCCTTTAGAGCTTTCACGAAATTATCCCTAATGTTCTTCCATTTCTTTTGTAATTCTTTTCCTAGAACAATACAACAAACAAGTTAATGATTTAGTCATAAAGTAATAGATTTGTTGTAATTCGTGTGACATGTGCAATAAAGAATATACATAGGTACATTGAATTCAATAAAACATGTAATAATAATAAAATGTTTGTTTCAGATATTTTGCAACAGGTTGTACATTCACGGAACTACATTATACATTCAAAATTGGAGTAAGCACTGTAGCAGAAATCGTACGAGAAGTTTGTTTTGCAATTTGGTTTTGTCTGAAAGATATTTGTTTGCCTGAACCAAACAAAGACGCTTGGAAAAAAATTGCCAATGATTTTTTTCAAAGAGCAAATTTTCCTAACTGCTTAGGTGCTGTTGACGGCAAGCACATACGATGCATTGCACCTAATAACAGTGGCTCGATGTGTTTTAATTATAAAAGTTTTTTCTCTTTGGTTTTATTAGCAATATGCGACAGTAATTATAAATTTGTTATGGTTGATATTGGAGCTTTTGGTAAATTCAGTGACTCGTCAATATTTCAAAATTCGGTTTTCTATGAAAAAATGCAAAAAAACCAATTGGATATTCCAGAGCCACAACCGATTTCACAAAGCAGCGAGACATGTATCCCATACGTTTTTGTAGGCGACGAGGCATTTGCGTTATCTACGAATTTAATGCGCCCATACGCAAAAAAAGATTTGGATGAAACCAAAAGAACGTTCAATTACAGGCTTTCTAGAGCAAGAAGATATGTAGAATGCAGTTTTGGAATTTATGCAAACAAGTGGCGTATATTTCATAGACCTCTAAATGTTCAATTCGCTCTAGCAAAAGATATCATAAAAGCTACTTGTGTCTTACATAATTTTGTAAGAGACCGAGATGGCTATTGTTTCGACGACTCACTCAGTTGCCCTTTGCCAGAAAATGTAACACAGGAAGGGTTAAGAAGGAACAATAAAACTGCGTTGAGATACAGAGAATTGTTTGCCGAATATTTTATGACTGATGGGAAATTAGAATGGCAAAGAAATATGATTTAACTGAAAATAGACGTATTTATTATGTTCTAAGATGTTTAAAGTATGTTTAGTTTCGTTTAAATATATGTAATAATAATAATAAATACTTACCAAGACTTTTTTTTGCCTCTGTTGTCATCTCCTCTTTTCCAAAAATATCTACTAATTCTTCCCATTGTTTACGTTTTAAATCTCTATTCTTATAAACTGCTCCTTCACAATTCCAAATAGCTTCTCGTTGTTGAATTTCAACAATGAATTTCTCTGTGTCGAAGTTCATGGCTGCGCAACTGAAAACACGTGCATACTTCGCCGACGGCTCGCCGCAAACTAACCGCCAGTGCGTATACACAAGATGGCGGCTAGCCGCGAAGCGGGCCGCGGCCCTCCATTCAACCGCCGCGGTTGAAATTTTGTGGCGGTTTAGTGCGTACAATCATAAGCGGTTGCATATTAAACTGGAAAAGCGGCTAGCCGCGCGGTTAGCCGCCCCCGCGGTTAGCCGCTAGTGCGTTAAGACCTTTAATATTATGACATTCTATCAGCCTTGAAAATAATCCTCGAGGTGGGCTGGTGGGTGTCGCACTCTTGCAGACCTTCGAATCTCTGGTTCGGTGTCCGCTGGAGGTTCAGGGTGGTCTATGTCTTCAGTCTCATTTTCGGAATCAGAAGATCTGGTTTCAGAATTTTGAGATGTAGGATTAGGGTCCTCCACTTCATTGGAGTTTTCGTTAAGAGCCTCAATATTTGTTGTTTCATCTACCATTATCTGACTATCTAGGCTCAATGGTGCTAAATGTCGGTTGGAAACAGTTGTCTCTCGACCGTCCTCATAGCGAACATAGGAGTAGTCTGGATTTACGTGCAGAAGAGTCACTTCTTCAACAATAGGTTGATACTTGTTAGTACGATTAAATTTTCTCATTAATACTTTTTCTGATTCCGTCAGCCAGGTAGGTATAGATACTCCATTCGATGACCGCCTGGTATGTGTAAACATTCTTTCGTGCGGCGTACAACAAGTCGCTGTGCACAACAAAGATCTGATACAATGTAAAGCTTGGTTTAGAACCTTTTCCCAATTTTCTATTGGTAGGTTCTGCGAACGTAGAGCCAATTGCACTGATTTCCAAAGAGTTCCGTTAAAACGTTCAACCTGTCCATTTCCTCTTGGGTTATAAGGTGTAGTTCTGCTCGACGCAATACCACGTGAATTTAAGAAGTTCTTTACTTCAGTAGATATGAAACAGGTTCCTCGATCTGAATGTAGATAAGACGGCATACCGAATAGCATAAAAATTTCATTTAAATGTTTGATTACCGTTGAAGAGTTCATGTCTGGGCACGGAAATGCAAATGGAAAGCGTGAGTATTCGTCTATTACTGTAAGAATGTATTTATTTCTCGTATTAGAAGGTACTGGTCCTTTGAAATCGATACTCAGTCTCTCCATAGGCGACGTAGCTTTTATCAAAACTGGATCAATTGTAGGTTTGTAAAATCTTGGCTTTATTTCGGAGCAAATTTTACACGACTTAGTCATGTTTTTAATTTCTTCCGTAGAATATGGTAGATTCTTTGATTTAAGCCAGTGGGTCATTCGTGCTATGCCCGGATGACATAAATCATTGTGCAATGAATATAACTTTTCATTTCGTGTCGATATTGAGCTGCATACGCGTGAGAGTGCATCCGCTGCATCATTTTGTTTGCCTGGACGATATATAATGTCATACTTAAATGGCGCCAACTCCAGACGCCAGCGTTGTATTTTCTCATTCTTTATTTTGCTCGTTAGTTTATTGTTAAACATGAAAGATACTGATCTTTGGTCAGTGATAAGCCGGAAGGGTTTGCCGATAAGAAAATGACGCCATTTCTTCAACGATTCGACGATAGCGTAAGCTTCTTTTTCTATCGCCGAGTGATTATGTTCACTTTTGTTTAGCATTCTGGAGAAAAAGGCAACAGGCCGAGAAGCCTGTGACAAAGTTGCTGCGATAGAGTGATCTGACGCGTCTGTTTCCACGGTTAATGGTGCGTTATGATCAATTGCATGAATACTTGATTTGGCTATATCTGATTTGAGTACATTGAAGTTTTTGACTAAATTGTCGCTTAATGGAAATATCCTTGCATTAGTAAGATCGTGAACTTTTTCTGAAAAATTTGGAATCCACTTGCTATAGTGTGCAAACATTCCTATCACTCTTCTCAGTGATGATAGATCAGATGGTGGTGGTAAGTTCAGAAGTGGGCGCAAGCGGTCTGCATCCGGTTTGATAATGTTGTCTTCTATGTTATAACCCAGAATATTAATAGAGTTTTGTGAGAACTTACTCTTTTCTTTGTTGAGAGTGAGGCCATATTTCTGGGCAGCTGCCAAGAATTTCTTAAGATTTTTGTCATGTTCAAGCTGGGTCTTGCCACAAATTGTAATATCATCAAGATAAGCGAACGTTCTCTTGAGATCTTCTTTTCGGATTACCCAATCAATCGTCCTTTGAAAACTTGAGTCGCCGTTTGTAACGCCAAATGGAATTCGGAGAAATTGGTATAAATTTCCTAAAGCCTCAAAAGCCGTAAAATGACGTTCTTCGAGCAAAATAGGAACTTGATGATAAGCACTTTGCAAATCTATAGCGCTAAATATACGATATCTAGATATTTGTGACACCAGCTCCTCTATGTTTGGTAGAGGGTACGCATCTAAATGAGTATATCTGTTTATAGTTTGGGAATAATCGATGACAATACGCTTCTTATGGTTGACATTTTTTGTGATAAGGACTTGAGCTCTCCAGGGGGACGTGCTTTCTTCGATTATTCCATCAGCCAAAAGTTTCCTGACTTCCTCTTTTATAAATTCTTTGTCATCCTCACTATGTCTTCTCGATTTTATAGCAACAGGCTTAATTTCAGGACATACATTAGAAAACAGTGGTACGGCAGGCACGGTAGCTGCAGCAACACTGCATACATTAACTTTGATAGGTTCCTTCAAACCACCAAAAGAAAACTCTAGTGAAGAGTGTTGATGCAGAATATCATGTCCAATGATGAGATCAGCGCATAAATTCTTTACTATGAGTAGATTCAGATTTTTGTACTCATAATCTCCAATTTTGGCAGAGACGCTAGTTTGTCCCTCTACTTTGGAAGTAAGAGTAGTCGAAGCCATTGAAATTCTCTGGTTACTCGGTTTCTTTTTTAAACGACAGAGATTAAAGAATTCCTCATCCATAAAACTAATTGAGCTGCCTGTATCGATTAATGCTTGGGCGCGTATCCCTTGAACGTACGCCGTTACAGTAGCCTTTCTAAGCGAGTCCGGCGATGCCGCTATTATACAAGCACTAGTTTTATTACTTTCAGTTTCGACTACTGATGCAGCAGTCTGTTTCTTGCTACGACATACTTTAGCTAAGTGTCCTTTTTTTTACAAATCTGACAGGTAGAGTCGAGTGCTGGACAATCTTTTCTAGGATGCACGCGACCCCCACAGAAGAAACATTTTCGCTTGAAGAAAGACGCTGCTCATGATTCTTCTTCCTTTGATGAACCTTGTACAGCATTCAAATTTGAAGATTCGTAACTCTGTGAATTCATCTCCGCCATTTCTAACGATCTCGCCTGATCATAGGCTTTGTCAAGAGATAGAGTTAGATTTTCAAGCAAACGCTGCCTGATTTTACTCGAATTGAGACCAGTAATAAATGCGTCTCGAATATTATCGGATTTATTCGTTTCAGCATCAACCTTTCCAAATTGACAATCTTTCGCTAATAATTTTAGCACCTGCATATAAGTATCAATGCTCTCATCGTGCTTTTGTCTCCTAGTAGCTAGTATATACCTGGCATAGACTACATTTTTTGGTTTATTGAATAGTTTGTCGAGTATGTCTAGGGCTTCTTCATAGGTAGTACATTCACTTATGCGAAGATTGTTGGAGATACGTGGTTTATAAGTATGTCTATTTTCATACCAGCTGTTTCTTTTGTAAAGTTCGATAAGAAACTCTCGAACGTCCTCTTCCAGTGCTCCCATTCCTTGCGAGGCGGAATTACCGGTTGGATCAATGTTCAGTTTATCGGGACGCAGAAACCGTTCCATTTTATTTATTCTGATAATATTTTTGTGGAATAAATTGATAAATAAGATAAAACCTTTAGAATAACGGTTTTATTCCACAAAAATATTTGACAACAATGAACTAAAAGACTATCAAATGTAAAGTTCAAAATAGACATTAGAAACTAAAGAGTTAATATTATGACAGTTATACAGAGACAGAAAAGGCCAGAACATACATAAGTTTGCTGTTTTGAGAATGGCCGATATATTGGCTCATTTTAATCACTCGATAAAAATATATTATTATTGTATGAAAGTAAAATATGATGAATTATAAAAGGTCAAGAAACAAAAGTTTGTTGTCTAAGATGTAACTAATATTTTATAATGCTAGGAGGTTATTAGTATTTTATAAATAATCCTTTATAAATATAATGCATTTATATCATTGACTTACAAATAAATGGACGACGGGTCTAATACAAAAACCACGAAAAAAATGTCCCAAGTCAACCTATTTAAACGTAGTGACATGTAAAGGAATATGAAAAAGCTAAAACGTTGAATTCAAATTGTATTGTCATCGCAGTACTGTCTAATTTTGCTTGCTTCGCTGTCAGAAGAAACAAACGAAGACTAAAGCGTGAATGACGCTCTGTATACGATTTTAACGCCCTATAAGTTCGGACACTTTTTAGCGCGGACCCGACGTCCATATAATTGTAAATCAATGATTTATATAGATATAATGTTTAATATTTCGACTTCACTGAAAAATAGGGTTATCACATGGTTTTCACACATCTTGTTACAAAAAGCTGAGTGGGACCATTTTGGTAAATTTTAAATGTAATTCTTTTATTTTTTTTACCTCACTAGCTCGAAATGGGTTTCTTTCTCATTAGAAATCGTTTTTCGTGAAAAGCGTTTGTTGCACGCCAGCGTGGAAAAGGTTTTTGAAATTCGATCTTGACGATGGACTGTGGTGCACCCATTGACTTACAAATAAATGGACGACGGGTCTAATACAAAAACCACGAAAAAAATGTCCCAAGTCAACCTATTCGAAATTTAAATTGTAATGTCATCGCAGTATCGCGCTGTCAGTCGAACAAATGAAGACTAAAGCGGAGTTTGGCGCTCTGTATATGATTTCAGCGCCTTACAAGTGCGGATACTTTTTAGCGCGGACCTGACGTCCATATAATTGTAAGTCAATGGGTGCACCTGACATTTTCTTTCGATGAAAAAAAAGATAAGGGCACGTTCAATTAAGCGATTTGTCGTACATTACTTATTTATGTAACATAAATCCGTTGGTATATTTTATTCTTATTATTCAAAATTCAAAAAAAAAATTCAAAATTTCATTTATTAAGACTACATGGGTCCATGGTGTTACTTACATTTACAACAAATGCTTAGAAAACTATGTTAGTAATAATTTAGTACACAATCACAAAATAATAAATACAATAAAAATTATAATGAATCAAAAAACCAAATATAAATACAAAATAAAAACTAATTAATTAAATATACATGTCCAGGATTTATAAGAGCCGATACCCAATGCCTAAGTCCTAATAGGTCCTAAGTATGCTGTTGGGGCTCCCCAGCATTCTGCGTTTCACTGAAACTATTTTTTTGCGTATTACAGCATAAAAACAGTCAGTGTGTGCATCGGCAAACATACCAGATGCACTGCAATACCTGGGCAACCCCAACAGCATCCTAAACATGTCGTTATAAAGGACGCGTAGCTCGTTGAAGGTCTTTTGTCGTCACTTTTACTTCACCTGTACAATACGCGAACCTGCGAGCCAACATATTCCCTCGGGCCGCCAACGCCCTACGCTCCCTTTGCATGTCACAATCGTCTTTTAGTTCCGTATCTACTATGTGACCCAGGTACCTGAACTGTGTCACTCTAGACAATTCACTACCATACAGTTGGATAGGGGGTGCATAACTGGGAGACTTACCACGCGGCGCAAATACCATACTCACTTTTTTTAATTGTTGACATTAGATTGACAATGATAACTAATTGTGTTTATTAAATTATTTTAATTCGTTGAAGAACTAAAATAATTTCAATAATCACTTCATCACCATCATCATAGACAGCCTGTCTTCACCCAAAGCTGGGTATAGATAATAATATCTTAATCACACAAAATTAAAAACTTACAAGCAAGAATAAAAATTGACGATGTGCAAATTCAGAACGCATCTGAAGGTAAACTTTTTCTGAGATTCGCTCTGGACCTTTTGGAGGGAAAAGTGTCTTTTTTATTTTGACTTTCAATTATTTTGTGAAATCTAGTTTAAAGTGGAATAGGATAGTGCTATTGTGCCTTAATCGAAGATTAAAACGCGAAATTATATGAATCTCGAACTGGAATATCCGTATCTGCCCGTTTTAAGGAATCCCGAGTCAATCCAAACACGCCGCCTCAAATTGCCTATCCTCTTTGTAGCGGCCATATTTACATAAACAAACTTCATGTTTAGGCTGATGGCTTTGGCAAAGCCTTAATAAATAAAAAAAAAACTTTTTCTTTTGATTAAAAAAAACTGATGTTTTATGGTTCAACTGTTTTTCTTTCATCTACCATTTTCCTCGCTATAGTGACGTGATTTTTATTATTATTTACTTATTGAGCATTGGCTATAGAGCCATCAGATAAAACAAGCAACAAACAATCAAGAAACTCAAAACGTAATAATACTTAAACTAAAAATTAATTCGTGAAAAAACTGAAACTACTAAAACCCGCCATTTTCTCAAATTCGTTCTGTCAATTTATTAAAGGATTGAACAAAATAGTCTCTAGTGAGGTGAAAAGTTGTGTGTTTCCCTCGGCAGCAAAGTTGTTTTGCGTCTCGTGTCTTGATACCCGCTCAGGAATCTATTTTTGAACCACTCGCTTTGCTTGTGGTTCGATCTAAGCTTCTTTCGCTTGTTCAGGTTTCAATACAATTACTCGCGTCAAACAATATGCATAGCAAACATTGACTTACAAATAAATGGACGACGGGTCTAATACAAAAACCACGAAAAAAATGTCCCAAGTCAACCTATTCGAAATTTAAATTGTTATGTCATCGCAGTATCGCGCTGTCCGTAGAACAAATGAAGACTAAAGCGGAGTGTCGCGCTCTGTATACGATTTTAGCGCCTTACAAGTGCGGACACTTTTTAGCGCGGACCCGACGTCCATACAATTGTAAGTCAATGATAGCAAATGTCTATTTGTGTTTCCTAAGGTTATTTTATTTTTTGTTATCATTCTGTCATATATGTCATAAAGTTACCAAATAAACTAACAAAAAAAAACCTAAACGGAATGTGAAAAATTTTAAATTTCAGATAAAAGACGACATCCCTGAGTACAGAAATGATAAACAGAATGATAAATTGGAAGCCCATGAGTCAACGAGAATGTATTCGAACATGGTGCCAAGCGGTAGCACGTGGGAAGAACCACGTAGATTTGAATGGCGAGACCTATAAGGTTATGAATGTATTGAGGATATTTTAGGTACCTTGTTGTTTATTTTTTTGCGAATTTTGGAATTAGTTTTATTATATTAGTAAAGGTTATATAACAATGGTTTATTATCTGTACACAAAGAAATAGATTGTACACTTGTTTTTTTTTTGTGAAAATTAGAATTGATACCGTTATACTCATTATGGTTATATAATAATGAATTATTATTTATACACAAATAAAGAGATGCTCTTTCACTTGAGGCCTGAGTGTAAATAATGTAACTTTTCAAATTTAACTACCGCGTTTGCGTTGAGATTTGTGTTTGGATCTTAATTATAAGTTTATAAGGATTAAATCAAAATCTTTTTAACGCAAACGCGATAGTTATTACACTTTTAGAAACTCACACTTAGGCCCCTGAGCTACGGTACGAACCAGCAAATCTTACGAATTATTCTAAGTGCTTGTTGCAGATCTTTGCTTTGGTTTTTAACGACTTGCCGTAGCGCCATCTATGAGAAAACTATGAAAGGTTTTCTTCATTCAGCCTGCTGGGATTCAACTCAGTTGGGAGAGCATCAGGCATGGTATATTGAAGGCAATGGTTAGAATCCAGAATATCTTCACAATTAAAATTATAAAAGAGACATCTGTAGTCAGCTGCTGGTAGCTGCAAAGGTACCTGGCTGACTGAAGAAATATATTTCGCACAGATGGCGCTACGGCAGATCTGTAACAATTGAATCTAGTCAGATTGAAAGATTTTTTCTTAGTGTTCTATTAATAATTAGATTTTACCTTCTTTGTTGGCGGTATTGTAAATACCGCGATGATGGTAGACAGAAATGAATGATTTGTTGGTTAGTAGATGAGCGCTTTGATTACAATAGGGAAACCTATTACAATCAAATCACTATAAATCAATGTATGATTTATTACGTATTATGATTTATTTTAGGCTATCTTAATCTATTTGGAAGTGTATTTGACACTGCCACTTCTGCTATTATTATACTCCTTATAATAATTATTATTACCTCAGGAAGGTACAGATCTTACATTAAATCAAGACTAACAATGTTGAAGGTTTTTTTATACCAAGCACGGGACGTACAAGTCGTGCGCCTGGTCACAGATTACTTAATATTTAGTATGTAACAGATACATCACTCTCATGCAAAATCGAAAATACCTACGCTGTAATAGCGTACTAAACCTGATTAATGACGCGCTCACAACGAAGAAAAAGGAACCTAAGCACGCGCTCAGAGAGGTGAAAATAACGTTACCCGCCGTGTGCAGTCGTGCGGAACCGAATGCTCATAAATGAAAGACTTGTATGTAGGCACGTATCGCGTGACCTTGAGCGAGTGACGAAGTCCTGGCCTGGTGGTAAGCAACACGCCTATCCATAACAGTTGCAGTGCCACTCAGAGCTTTTAAGCGCAAAGATCTTAGGGAAACAGAAATCTGTACAGTACCTGGAAAAAAAGCTAATAATCTTAACAGCTGAGCAGGTGATCATCAATCATAGTCCAAAACCACGATTAAAAAGCTTTCAAATTAAAAAAAAACCATCCATTAAGGAGCGTCAAACTCACAACTCCTCTCTTTTTGAGCCGGGGTCTCCATACGTATAGTTGGCATACACGTGGTCGACACTATAATACTTGCTATCGTGGTGAAAGTATTATGACAATCGGCGTAAGGTTCTCGCCGATTGATACTCGCAGACGTACTGGAAAGGACTGGTATGTAGTGCTGGAAGTCCAGATTTAAAAATAAACCAAACCTTTGGATGCCCACTTCCCATAAATCAATACCTTTTATGTGAAAAAAAAAATCCGTAATATTTTGCACACGGCGCCCATTGACCAAATTACGAAAGTCACGAGTTGTTCGAAATTTCAAAAATTATTGATATGAATGACTCGGCGTCTGGCGTATTTATGATTTAAAAAAAATTCTCCAACATACGGATAATTTCGCACAATATTGAACCAGTCGATATTTTAAAAACTCATAAATGTTCATTAGACAATGTGTTTAAATGATTATTCTTGTCTGTTTTCTTTACAAAATAAAAGCAACCTTGGCAATGATAATTCGTTGACAAGCTATTTAGAAGAATTTGCATTTGGCACAATATTTAACAGTTGTAATAACTGTCTGACACCTGCTGGCTATTTCTGATCGTAATGTGGGACAAAATTATGGGATAGGTGCTTACCAGGTAAACAATATCCAAAATCATAGACAAAATCCTTATTTTTTTTGGGGCTATGAGTGTGTGCATTATTATTGTTAAAATTATTGTTATTTGAGATGCTATTACCTATTTTTGTCTCTCAATTCACATTGTAGAAATATACGAGATGCGACTGAAAAGTAATCTCGTTTGACTACATTCAATTTCAAAATAATACTGGCCACTATCATTCGCTGTTAATTCTTTTTTCAAAATTAGCAACAGGATTTTGTTTATTACGTTTCGTTACATGTCGAAAGAAAAATAAAATGCTTAAATATTCGCAACTGCTTTTTAAACAGACTAATATACCTTTAAAATAGATAATAATAAGTGCATATCCGTTGCAGGGATATTGAAAAAAGTAAGCACGGTCATATTTCATTTCATACTTAGGTAGATTACTTTTCAACCGCCACTCGTATGTAGGCATTGACTTACAATTATATGGACGTCGGGTCCGCGCTAAAAAGTGTCCGAACTTATAGGGCGTTAAAATCGTATACAGAGCGTCATTCACGCTTTAGTCTTCGTTTGTTCGACTGACAGCGAAGCAAGCAAAAAAAAATTAGACAGTACTGCGATGACATTACAACTTAAATTCAACGTTTTAGCTTTTTCATATTCCTTTACATGTCACTACGTTTAAATAGGTTGACTTGAAACATTTTTTTCGTAGTTTTTGTATTAGATCCGTCGTCCATTTATTTGTAAGTCAATGTATGTAGGTATTTGTATTTAAAATTATCATTGGAAAAAAAATTTAAAAAACAAAAGCTCTAAAAAATGATTAAATGCCAAAACTTAACTTGAACTCTAGTGAGATCTAATTATATCACTAAATAACCTTTTAGGGGATTATCACAAAAAAAACAAAAAGACATTTATTTATCTACAAAAGACAAACAAACAATTAAAACAAAAGCAATTTAACTGCCTCTGTGGTCGAATGGTTACCTTGTCGGACTGCCACGCACAGGTCCCAGGTTCGATTCCGGGCCGGGAGAAATATTTGTATGGCCTACATTTATTTCTCGTGAGTTTGGGAGTAATTTATGGTTGTCTATGTGTGTCCATGGCACCCATGACACAGGGTTTCCCTAGTGCGGGGCTATGTTAAGTGTGTGCGTTATTAAAAAAATAACAGTAATGTGGGCAAAAAGGGTGAAGGCTCAGCATTCCTGATTTTCAGGCTTCACCTTAAAGCTATTCGCTTGCTGCATCAGACCGGCAAGTGGAATGTATACTAAACACCAAGCAGAGGCTGTCTGTGTTGCGCTATATGTAAAATGTATAAAAAAAATTGTAATTAAAAGCAGAAAACATTCCAAAATTGTATTTATTTAGTGTTGCTAGTGGATTTAACCACCGACCAATTGCTACTCGATTTTTTTCACAGACACTAGCCATTGTTTACACATTTTTTTGAAAGAATATAGCATTTTGACGACTTTATAACGGAGGTAGCAGGTCATTCCAGTACTCAAATCTTTTGTATGCCCTTAAAAATATACATACTTTCGTTAAGAATAAAAGATATCCATAATATTAACCTTAGAACTAAGTCCAAACTCATGGTACCACGATTTCGTTTAACTAAGGTAAACTATTCTTTTATGGGGAACTGTATACATTTTTACAATAAGAATCCGGAGCATATTATATTAAGATTACCATTTCATAAGTTCAAAATTAAAATGAAATGTATTTTGATTGAAAAGTCATATTAAAAAATTGTAGACTACGTGTTAGATAAAGAAGTCTTCCACATACATTTGATTCAAATGGTATTCCATAGCATTTAAGGTTATTTGAAACGAGCAATCCCTAAAGTTTCTAAAGCCTTATAAGACGTTTTCAAGTGTAAAAATTTTACCTATAGAATAAATTATTTTTTGACTTTGACTTACTCGCTGCGAATCGAAAACTGCCCCTGAATGCGTGTATCGTTGAGATTTAACTTTGGTCAGACATTACAATCAAGGAAACACTATGCAAGTCTTAAACTTTTCTATTTCATGAAAATTACAAATTCAAATCAAAAGTGACTCGTACGCGGAATCGAGCCGTATAACTAGTGGTAGTAATCGAAAATAATCTTTCCATATCATATTGAGTAAATCGTTCAACAAACCAAGTCACATTACGTATTTACTTCACAATAAACATACTGCTCAAAACAATTAGGGGAACAAGATTTTGTTCTTTTTATTATTTAAACTACAATTAATAAAAAAACTTATCTTGTATTTTTTTTAATTAAAGAAAAATAAAAACGTACATTGTTGGTGATAAAGTAAGTGATGATAAAAAAGGTCCGTCAAAGAAATAAGGATCGGATAAGCAAGCTGAAGTGGCAGTGGGCTGGACATATCTGCCGAAGAACCGACAACCGCTGGGGTAAACGAGTTCTTGAGTGGAGACCACGACTTGGCAAACGTAGTGTGGGACGCCCTCCAGCCAGATGGAGTGACGATCTGCGGAAGATTGCTGGCAGGAAATGGATGCGTCAAGCCGAGAACAGGGCGAAATGGCGTGCATTAGGGGAGGCCTATGTCCAGCAGTGGGCTGCAATAGGCTGATGATGTCAAAGAAATGTTCTTATATCGATTAAATATTCATCGTTAGTGACTTAGTGACGTGTGTGACCAATGAGCCCTAATCACAGCTTGACAACGACGCGGTATGCTTTGCATGATCCTCCGAATATCTTCGTGTGCAATTTGCTCCCATTCTTCAGTCAACGCATTAGTGAGCTGCTGCAGGGTTTGAGGTGTAATAGGACGCTTCCGGATGCGCCTGTCAAGCAAGTCCCAAATGTGTTCAATCGGATTTAGGTCAGGGCACATGGAAGGCCACTCCATTACGCGGATTTCATGATGCCGTAAGTAATCTGACATGATGGCTGCAGCATGTGGCCTGGCATTATCTTGCATTAAAAGAAAATCTGGGCCAATACCATATGCTGCGGGCAAAACATGATCTTCGAGCACGGTTTCTACGTAAGTTTGAGCACAACCGCTGGGGTACAACGACGAGGTCTGTGCGCTCGTCCAAACTAACTCCGTCCCAAACATCACAGAGCAACATCCAAATTTGTCATATTCTTGGACTGCCGCTGCACTGTATCTCTCGCCTGGGCGTCTGTAAACACGGAGACGACCATCGCAACGTGTTAGACGGAATCGTGATTCGTCAGTAAAAAGCACCGGCCGCCAATGTCGAAGCTGCCAATTAGCGTGGTTTTGCGCGAACTGTCGGGGAGCTAGTCGATGTTGGATAGTTAGACGTATAGCCCGATTTGGTCGGCGTGATCTCAAATTGGCTTATATCAACCTATTTCTTATCGTCTGGTCGGAAATGTCTACACCAGTAGCCGTCTTTAGTGTATTTTGAAGATCTCTTGCAGTTGTGGTGCGGTCACGTAAAGCGCAGTTGACGATGTGGCGATCTTGCAAACGTGTAGTTTTTCTCTTTCGACCTTGACCACGCCTCCGTGAGTATTCCCCCGTCTCACGGTATCGCTTCCAAAGGCTGTAGATAACAGAAGGGGCTACTCCTAGATCCTTTCCTACATAACGCATAGTTCGACCCTCTTCCAGCAACACTCGCTCTCAACTCGCTTCAATGAATAACAATACTCCAAAGACTCATTTCCATCTCTATTAATACTCAAAATACCTGAAAAACCACTTCAAAATGTGTTTTCTGTGATTAGAAAGTAAAGTAAATTCAATGGCGTCACTTTGTTTCTAGGTGTTTAAGAGGGAGCAGAGGAAAAATTCCTAATCTTCGATTTGATTTTAGAGGGGTATATCTACTTTAAAGTTAAAATAAAATATTGTATGAGTAGCTACACGATATATTCAAGCATAGACATTAATCAGAAACAAAACAATAAAGTTTCCTCGATAGATAAAAATCACGAAACGACCTCTAATTTTCAAATTTTTTCGATTTATCCTCGAAATGCTACAGGTTATTAGGACAAAAATTAGATAATTAATTATATTTGTGCATGATCGATAACGTCGCTACGGATTTTTTTAAATCCCTTTAGTTTTAGAGTTATTCCGCTAAAACGAATTTGGTACTTTTAGTGCGCAAAATTCAACATCTCCTGTCGCGTGTCACGCGAACTTCAGGCATATATCTGTTTCACAAATTTGGGCGGAGCCAACGTCAAAACTTTTTTGGCATGCTCCCTCTTAACTAGACTATTGGCCATTTTATTGAGTACTACTAACGAAAAAGCCGATGCTCCTTTCTTTATAATTGCCTCTACATTATTTAGTGGCCAGTTATAATTAAAACTTTAAGCAAAAAGTTTAGTTCTACTTGAACGTTTCGTTCCCCTAATTGTTTTGAGCAGTGTATAATTGTTCCTTTTGATCTCTTTTTTATGTTATCAAGTGACGGGACGAACAAGTCATGCACCTGGTGATAAGCGACACCTCTGTCTATAACAATTGCAGCTCCTCTCAAACCTCGATCGTAATGATCTGAGGTCAAAACGTTCCTCTGCTGACTTTCTTATTACATTTAAATATTATCTAAACATTTTTGTCACATTGTGTTCTATTTTTTACTTTGTGGTATTGCTGTATAATTAATTTTTTGATTAGGTATTTTATAGCTATAATGTTTTATGTGTATATTATAAAATAACCAATAGTTTAATTGCGTTGTGTTCTTGCATTTATTTTAAAATACAATTTCTTTATTCCCGACTTCTAAAAATATACAAACAGGCAAAAATTAAAACGTAAAATTATACTAGCAAAGTCCATGAATGGCTCTCCGTTGATTTTATATTTATTGGGTCAGCTTTCGTTATCCTTCTTCAACTTCTTACTTCTTTTGTGTATTTCTGTTGTGTTGTAAAGTGCATCTTGTGTTGTATAAACACAGGCATCTAAGTGGTACTGCTTTTTTATTATTTATCTACCTAATTAAAGTCAGGTTTATTAGACAGAATGTTGATATATTTCTGTCTGTCACTTCACTGTGAGTTATGCGAGTTCGTTGTTTATTAACAACCACAAACAGCGATTACCTGCACCTGCGGGCTATTTAAACCACGGGAAGTGTCGTTGATGCGTTCTAAAGGTCACGCTTGGTGAAGATGAATGTTTTTTGTTTTGAATGTTTCTTATTTTCAATAAGAATATGTTTATGTTTAGAACAACAAGAGTCTAGATTCCACACAATTATGATTCAAAGTGTATTCAATAGGATTTAAGTTTATTTGAAAAGAGCAATCCCGTCCTATAGAGTTTATTGCTCGTCCTTCTCAGGGAGGTCAACGTAGTGAGCGAGCAGTAGCTTAAAAATGATGTTTTCAAGTGTAAAAATTTTACCTATCGGTGCCTTACTTTCTCAGGGTCGTATTCCAGAACTCTACTCAATGCTCAAGACAGGACTTGAGCAGACTTGAGTATGATTTGAAGCACTGGAAATACGACCCTAATGGCAAGGACTTGAGTATGATTTCTAGTGCTTGAAATCATACTCAAGTCCTGACTTGATCATTTAGTAGAGTTCTAGAATACGATTCTTAGGGTCATATTCTAGAACTCTA
This sequence comes from Hyposmocoma kahamanoa, assembly GCF_003589595.1. NCBI lineage: Eukaryota > Metazoa > Arthropoda > Insecta > Lepidoptera > Cosmopterigidae > Hyposmocoma > Hyposmocoma kahamanoa. The sequence continues at coordinate 22,775,028 of NW_020653851.1, read as the reverse complement.
CTCAATGCTCAAGTCAGCATTGTAATTGAAACACAAGCACTGGAAATACGACCCTAATGGCAGGGACTTGAGTGTGATTTCTAGTGCTTTGAATCATACTCAAGTCCTGACTTGAACATTGAGTAGAGTTGTAGAGTACGACTCTAAGGGTCGTATTCCAGAACTGTACTCAATCCCCAATCCGAGTATGATTTGAAGCACTGGAAATACGACACTAATGGCAAGGACTTGAGTATGATTTTCAGTGCTCACTGCAATACACAAGTCCTGATTTGAGTATTGAGTAGAGTCTGGAATACGACCCTAAGACTCGTATCTTCTAAAGAGTAATTATTCAGGAGGTGGCAAAACTTTATATTTATTTTAAATTTCTTATAAAGGGTGTTAATTTGGACGCATTAATATAAGAATAGGTAATAGCCAGTGTGTGAATATGAAGGAAATGTGATGTGAAATCAACCAGCAACATTTGTATATAGAATCCATTTTTTGTATTTCAAAAACTTTATGTTCTAAGATACGAGTTTGTGAAAGTAAGACCACGCTATGGAATAAATGATGAAAAAAAAGAATAATTGTGCCTTAATTGAAAGGACGACGGTTCGCAAAGCGATGGCAGCTTGTAGCTATGTGGCTCTGACTACGTGATTAGTTTTGTGGATATTTAGTAGCAATACCACATTTTGTAGGTAGTGCTGCCAATATTAAGAATCGATACTACCTTAGCTCGAATTAAAATTTTTTCCCGTACAAATAAGGTTTATTTTTGCCTGTGTCGAGTGGCAGGGACACTGGCTTTATTTCAGAGTTTATTTATTTACAAACGAAATTAAATCCATTTGAAAAATGTATATCGTATAGTGTACATGTTCCATTATAAATAATAATAAATGTCTCAAAAAATCCCAAACAGACATAAGACTGCAGTACTAATTAATATGTTGTAATTTATTCTAATTTCTATTAATAATTAATAATAAGTTAAACTTAATAAAAATTCATTCAATAAAATAATTTGTAAAACTTAA
>NW_020653851.1:22703424-22773990 GCF_003589595.1 Hyposmocoma kahamanoa | reverse complement strand
AATTAATAACTATTGTAACTATAGTGAAAAAATAGGGTGGTTTGCATCAATATTAGACATAACTGGTTGAAGACTGTACCACCTCAGTCAACCGTGACCATGGGACCTGTAAAGGGCCCGAAACGTCGGTTTGTTTGAAAAAACAAATATACGCGATTTAAATCCGGAAAAATAGTTTCATTCCTATGTATAACAATCGCGAAAACCTAAGAACTCGATAAATTATTTATATTTCCTATAGCACTCAGCGCAGTATACGCGTGCGTAATGCAAGTGTACCTAATCGTGTTTCACGGAGCAAGTCGTTATTGTTTACAACTATATTCTTGTGAACATCAAATTTTGATTATCTTTATTTTATCTGTACTCATGAACACACATAGATTACATAGTCCAAATTTGCAATTTTCGGTTCTATAAATTTTCACTGTTTTCATCAGCCTTGGCAGCTAACTTATGTGATACAATCTTAGAGGATGGAAATAGTCTAAGGATCCTATAGCACGACACCATGAAAACCGGTGCAAACCGCTTAACCACCGAGGTCATCAAATACTAAATTATTTTTATGACTTTGCTGTAAGCAAAACATATCTAATAATTAATCAAACTGTTATAACGAATATTCGCAAGTGAAATGTTACCTGCCGGAGCTTGGCGCGTCGCCAGTCCGTTGCGGCAAAGTGCGCGCACGCACTTGTCGAGTGCATCTTTCATTTTGTGTACGTTTTTGGATTTTCAATAATTATTATTTATCTATTTAAGTCACAGATAGCTCTCCGTCTATGTAGTACTTTTATAGTCCGTATCCTGGTTATTCGACATGTTTGGTGCGGTCTTGTGGACCCGCGTTTTATAAATGAAAACTTTCAAAATCAAAAACATGTAAATAGATTAATATGAACTTCGGTTCAATTTGCCTAATAGTAGTGACAACGGTGTACTCTTAACTGCTACTCTTAAATGCAGTTCTTTGAACCTTACTTTGGGTTCAAAAGTTACTTCTTAGTTTTACTGCAATGAAAAGATTCTATCTACTTATTAAGTTTGTACTGTTTCCTATTGCTTACAAATTATTTATACTGTTATAATTTAAAGAAAATATATAATTTATTTGTGAAAAAACCATTAAATTTTTCTAGAACGGTGTAATCGACGAGATCATTCCGGTAATTTACTATTATATTTTGTCTAACAGTTATATCAATGAACACTAATAATGATGAACCTCCATAAGTTCGATAAGCTACATAATAACGTAAAATACACACTAAAAAAGAAACGCCAACACTTTTATTACCTTTATTGTATTCCTAATACAATCTTTATATTGTAACACGAATAACACAAAATGAAAAGTGATTATGTAAAATAATGAGCCGATAATTGGCAATGATAGGTAAAAAGTAACATATCTAGTTATCACAATAGTTATAAATGTAGATCACAACACGAATGATACAACAGTAACATATAATGACATCATCAAGCCTGGTATATACAGTGATAGAACATGATTGGGTGATTCTCCATCCTCCGTTAATCTTCTTGTGTATTCAATAATAGTACATTTTGTAGGTAGGTACACTAAATACGTAATCTAGTGATAGGCCCCTTGGTTGGAAGAAATGGTTCTCGTATCTATACACACGCCCTCTGTACCTGCATAAACAATTGTTTCTCATTACGTCATCTTGCGTGTTGATGATGGCGATGACTGTATTAATGATAGATGTAATGATGATGAAAATTAATTACTCGTGGTATAAATGGTCACTAAAGTAATTTAGGTCAATCACTTCAGTGATGATTGGTATTAAAAATTACTCTTAGTGATGCTGAAAATCACCCGGATGATATCATGGTCGGTATTGTTAGAAACGATGAGTTGTGAGGTGCTCGGAATGCGGATGCAGGATTTATAGACAAAGTTGATAGTTACGAAAGCGTCGCGCGGTGCAACGCCCGGGTGGAAATAGCTAAACCGAATGGTCCGCCGAATGCATGGTATGCAGTGCTTAGGCGTGCCGTTAAATGCATTCCTGGATTTGTCATGCATTTTGGTCCATAATAGCATAGTCGTGTAGTTAAAGTAGTTAAAAAGTTCAGAAAATGTATTTAATTAAGTAGATTATTGTCAGGTTTTCTATTACTGAATTGAAAACGTAAGTAACAAACCTTTGAATTATGCGGATAGGTGACGTAACAACGGTAATAGTGAAACCATTAGGCGTCGTGTTTAAGTATTAATTCATATTACAGGTGTAGTATGGCATTACGAAAACAAATTTACGAGGAAAACAATCAGTTGTGTTTATATTCTGACAACAGCTTAATGTAGGTTATTAAACTCATTATTTCAGAATAGATTTCGCAAGTGTATTAGTGTTAAGACGGCTTATTTTAGGCGGAGAGCCGTATGATTCCAGTTCCAGCGCACATGTTGGCTATTTATACATTTATTTACGATAATGGGGGCATTGCAAAATACATGCAAGTAAAATAAATATTGTACTCACTTGGATCCCAAAGAGCTTTTCGTGTCAAGAACCTCGACGATGTCACCGGCTTTGAGCGAAACTTCGTCGTCTGCCGCCGCCGTGTAGTCCGACGAAGCTACCACCACGTCTTCTACCTAAAACAATAGATAACAATGTTTAAAATAACTTAATTTTATTGCCAAATTTTGAAAACAATTGCGTTTTTGGGATTACCTTCGGGGGACTTCGGCTACAACTAGATCTAGATCTTGTTGAAGAACGAGATGGATAACGCCTGTAAGCTGGCGTGTTGTCAAAACTACTCATTCTACTGCTTGTATTGTCTCTGTCCAATGTGACTCCACTGTACCTCTTATTCCAAGCACCGAGCTTAGTAATTATCTGACTATTGCTTATATTACAGTATCCATTAAAAGTTTCAAGATCGTCTGAAGTTTCGTCGACCATGGGACAGCTGTACATACTGAAACGATGTTTAGTTGGCTGGCTCAAGTTTAGAGCATTAAATACGTGAAGTGGCTCGAAATGACTAATTCCTCTTTCGTCAAGAACTGTGTATGCGACTTGTCCTGTTAAAACAGCGCGGCTTGCTTCTCTGGGAACCACAGCCTGCAAACCTTTCTTCATAATTAATAAAGCACCTCGGTGCTTTTTGCGCTGATACAGGTAATCTTCCATAGCAAGACTGTTTTCGGGATCAAGCAGGTTTATCGGTACGTCAGCAGAAGTCATTAATGGTGTTTCTTCAGGCACTATCATAAGCGCACCACTTTCTCGAACCAAGTCCCTCAAGTTGGGGTCTGTACGAGCCAGTTCAGGTTCAGTTTCTAGTTTCTTTAGAGCAGAGTGTAAATTTGGTTCTTGTTCGGCAAGCTTGCGCATGACTGTCAACCTTTTTAGAATACTTAAACTTGTTTCATCATTAACTATTTTTGAAAAACTTTCTTCATCGTTGACAGAAGAAAGCAGTTTTGCAGCTACATCCCTCATTCCAAGAATTTTAGCTAATCCAACAGATTGAACGATCAATTCTTTCAAATCTTCCTTGTTGTTTTCTTTTAATATTACTTCCAGATCTTTAGCGCTTGCTTCTTGTACAGCCAAAACAATAGCTTTTTGCAGTGTTTCTGTGGCCTCGTGATCAGTTTTGATAAAAGAAATTGTGTCAGAAATGTTTTCCATAACTTGGCGTAAAAGTTTGATGTCATTCTTGGCGATATTTTTAAAGGCAGGTCCAAGTATTTCATTATCAATACTCAAAAAGTCGCCGAATTTTTCAATGATGTCTTCTTCGGTAAAGGAATGTCTATGTAAAGTGCTGTTTACAGCAATTTTTATTAGTTCTAATTTAGGTTGAGAAGAGTGCTCGAGAATTTCTTCACAAAGACCTTCTTTGTCATCTTCTTTTTGGAGAATTTGATACATGGCAGATACAAAATCTTCATCAATAGCTTTACCCAAAATAGTGTCAATAGATTTCAGAATTAATTGATACTTTTCTTTGCAACTGTTGTTATTGTTTTCCTCGAATTGCTCAGCGGTGACTAAGGCTGCCAAAACTGCAGCAGCAATAGAATTTTTCACGTGTTCCTGATGTGCATATCCATTACTGGTTGAACTGTCGCATTCCTCGATCTCCATCCGTTTTTTGTTCATCCTTCCCTTTTTTATACTATTATCATTAGACGATGTTTCACTTTTCGTGCAGTCGCTATGAATTTCGTGAATCTCAGTTTTCAAATGTGCACTCATTTCTATTATACACTTAATAACTTCCATTAACTGGTTAGCAACGTCATCTTTTAAACCAAAATCAGAAACAAATGCCTTCAATGCTTCAGCGTTTCTAGTTTCATTTAGTACAACGTTGATAGCCGGGAGCTCAGCTGGTACTTGTCTGCCAATCGACATACCAGCCTCTGATAGTTGTCGCAACATATTTCTGTCAATAGTCAACTCGCCTTTGGTAGATGTGGTATCATTAGGATTTGTTTTTACTTTCAACAACTTCAGCTCTTCAGGAGTAACAACAAAACTTTGAACAGAATACTCTAAACCTTCTTCGCCTTCAGTGAGATCAGGTGCGACGAACTTCAAACCTTCAGGTGTCTGTACTATCTGTCCAGGTACAAAAGTTACACCATTGTCATCAGTTTCTATTACCCTCCCAGGCACAAACCTAGGCCCTTCTTCCGTATCTACTACTTGACCTGGAACAAATCTTGATCCGTCATCTGTAGAAATTACTTGTCCAGGTATAAAAGTAGGTCCTGCTTTCGTTTCAATAATTTGACCTGGTACAAATCGAGGGCCGTCAATAGTGTGAATAGTTTGACCAGGAACAAACTTAGGCCCATTTTTAGTATTTACTACTTGGCCAGGTACAAATTTAGGGCCATCAGCAGTATCTACAACTTGACCAGGAACAAACTGTTCACCATTTTCCGTGAACACTATTTGCCCTGGTATAAAGATGCCTTCAACCATCATTCCAGGCACGAACCGAGACTCGTTTGCCTCATGCTTAACAAGTCTGCCAGGGACAATTTTTCCCTCGATTTTAGGCGCTCTTGGGCCCGGGTAGAATTCTATTCCTTTGGCTGTTTGTATCATATGTCCAAAGACATACAACGACTCTTCAGATAAGGTACATGTTCTGATGTCAATAGGAAGTCCCAAGTGTGCAGTCTCTGTAAATGTGATGTCTTCGATTGATTTCGCTATGTTGAACTCAACATGTCCATTGGCTTCGACAATAGATTTACCAGGCATAAATTTTTCACCGAGTTCAGTATGAACAATCTGTCCTTCGATGAATTTCGGTCCATCAATAGTATCGACTGTGGTACCGGGTACAAATTCAAGTTTATTATCTTCCATTTTCCGTGTGATACCAGGTACGAAACATGTCTCTCCGTTCATAGAGACAGTCTGTCCTGCAACAAATTTTAATCCATTTGGCGTTGCTATCGTAGCTCCAGGTACGAAATGCACTTTGTTATCTTGATGTACGACTTGGCCAGGCACAAATTGCCATTCGTTATTTATCTTGGCGTTTTGTCCTGGTGTAAAAAGTATTTCATTTCCTTCAGTGCTTATAGTCTGTCCAGGTACAAATTGAACTCCTTCAGGTGTCATTATGGCTTGACCGGGTACAAACATTTCCTCGGGTCCATTATTGACTATTTTGCCAGGAATAAACTTTAGGCCTTCTTCAGATATTACGGTTTGACCTTCCACAAAACGATGTGAGTCATCTTTGTTTTTAATTGTTTGTCCACAAACAAACTCTTCACCATTCGTCGTTTGCATGACTTGTCCAGCAAGGAAAAAAGGCTCATTTGTATTCTCATTTGTAACGACATGCCCTGGAATTAAGCCCGGACCAGCGGGAGTATTTACACTAAGACCAGGTACGAAAACAGGACCCGCCGGAGTTTCTACTGTCTGTCCAGGAATAAAAACAGGTCCCTGTGGGGTATTCACATGTTGACCTGGAATAAACTTTTTAGCTTTATTTATGTCTAATGCCAATCCAGTGACTTTAGCTATTTTTGTTCTCTTGCCTTTGTTGATATTTTTAACGACATCAGGTAAGATTTCTAAGGTGGGAAGCATGCCAATTTTATTCTCTTCCCACAGTTTTTCCGTAACATCAGCTGTCTCAGTTAAACGTTCTTCTGAAAATTGTTTGACAGCGCTCAAGACTGTCTCAGTGGGACGTGCTTTTACAGGCTTCAATGGATTCACGCAAGGCACGTTTTCCAAGGAAAGCGACACATCAGCAATGTTCTGATTGACCTCATAGATTTCCGCTTCGCATTGATATGGAGTTACATCCACAGGTGTTGGCAGCTTAGTAACTTTAGGCACGACGTGCTCATCAGGTATTTCCTTTTCAAAAGCATCCCAGTCCCACGATTCAATAAGTTGATGCATTTGATCTTTCCAGTCACCACTGCACATAACGATACTTGATTTTGAACGCATATGGTTCACGTCAAAACTTGTAGCGTTAAACGATTTCAAATCATGTTTCTCATGGCGGCACTCTTCCAACTTCGCCTTTTTAGACAATCTCACTTTACGATGATTTTCTTCTTGTAGTTCCTCAACTTCTGCTAACCTTTCTTTAGTTTCAAATATCTTCTTCATAGAAGACAGGCCCGCTGCCCTCTTTCTTTTCTTTTTCTTTTCTTCTAACTCTTCGATTTCTCTTTGTTTCAACACTTCAGCATTAGGACCCTCTCCTTCATACATTTCTACTTCTTCGGTAAAGTCTTTAAAGTCCATAGAAACATTGCGTCCCTGCCTTGTTTTTATTAACACTGTGTCCGAGTCTTTAGCCAACATAACATCTCTAACGTCCCCGTCCCGCACTGCCGCCTCCATTCGCGCGGAAAAAACTAAACTGCACCTTCTTTCTTGAACTGTGTATACGTAACGCTTTTCTTCGGTCACTTGTTTAGTCAACAACATTTCTATCAACGCCTTCTGAGCTTCCGTGGAGCCATCCAAAACAGGGAAAATATATCTATAGTCTGGCAGTATGTCATGTTTCCTGTTTCCGTAGTGAATTGCTGGCGTATAGTGATGAGGTCCGAGTTCTCCAGATACATTAGTTATTTTGCATTTAGCTCTCGGCGATCTTGCGGCCAGGAGCACTGGAATGTAGTGATGCGAGGGCAGTCCATAGGATTTGCCGGTGATCCTGCAGCATCGCTTCGCATCTGCCGGCGAGATAGGAGCGAGGAGCGGGAAGTAGTTGGGCTTGGGCAGAGCCCGGCTGCGGCCTGTGATTCTACAGAAAGACATGGTGGCCGTATCACGCCGTCATTGTTTACAAACTATTCAAAGACAAAGTTTGTTTAATATCACGAGTGCGTACGGCGTATCGCGGCGCGAAGTGTGCGCTTGTGCTCAGTGCGAGGGTTGCGGAGCGACTGGCGAGGCGTCGTCGGCGAGCGGGAACTTACGGAGCGCGAGTTTCGCACCTTCGCGGAGGCAGACGGTGTGCCCGCTTGTTCCGGATACAGGTTATTTATAAACAAAAGAGAGATAAATTCATTTCTCACGCCAACCTATATGACACAGTTTTTGTTCAAAACACGAAATTTATAGTCCTGTGTCAGTTTTGTTTGTAACCGTGTGAATTATTATTATCCATGTCTTATTTAACCTTTTATAACATTTAAATTTAATAAAACGTAAATGGTCAGGCAACAAGTAAGTATGTTCATAATTATAGAACAATTATTAGAAAAAAAAACTCCTTTTTCATGTAGCGCGTTACTGTCTGAGAGGTATCTGACAAGGTCATTAAACCAGTACAATTATTTCCTGGAAGTCTTCGGTGAGCCATAACGTTGACATACTAAGTATCTTAATAACTGCGAGGGCTTTAACCCTTATGAATACAAAAGACAGGAACTTTAAAGCATTGTCTTGTCTCATCGTGAGAAATTAAATTATATTTTTTTGAGTGCACATTGTACCTACTTGTGTTGTGTGCCAAATTCAGTTATAATTAAATTACATTCTTGCATTAAAACTAACTGCACGTTTGTTACCCTTACTAAGACATAGTGTCGGTAAGTGAGTATGGCCTTAGCGGAGACACGTACCTAGCAGTGGGCGTTATACTAGGCTGATAATATCATGTTGATATTGTATTAGAGCATTATCCAATGTATAAAAATGAATTCAATGATTCAGAAGTGCGTCTTATAAATAAGCTTTGAAGAAGAATTTCGACAATGTTTAAAACCTTACAATAAACAACAACAAAACAAAATCCAAAATAATCGGTTCTTGAAATAGATGGCCTAATAACGCGATGGGGTTACCAAATAGTAGCGCACGCGCATTTACAGTGAGTTGAAATAAAAATGCCAAGGTATTTGCATAATAAGTATAACTCCTATTGATTATATGAACCGAATTTCTTTTTATTTTAAAAATTTTAATTGCAACTATTGTTACACCAGTGGTTGTGTGACCACAGGTTACATTTTGACTAAATTGAAGGCGCATCATACGACAAAAGTGCTTTTGTAACATGAAAGTTATTAAAATAATAAAGTAATTATATAAAAATAAAAAAGTCATAAAGATACGGAGATAAATAAAAATCCACATAGTGTTACAGCATAACTTCTTTTTTATAATATCAAGTGACGGGACGAACAAGTCGTGCGCCTGATGGTAAGCTACACGCCTGTCTATAACAGTTGCAGTGCCACTCGGAGCTTTAAATCGCAAAGATCTGAGTAAAGACATAAGTTGACATGTGCCTGTGATTTCACCAGCAACCTTACCCTTCAAATCCGGAACACAGAATGCTGACATTACTGCTTGGCGGCACAAATAGGTAACGTGGCAGTATTTCCCTGGACGATTTCTTACACAAGGAGCTCTACTGCTATTAAAAACTTATAGTTAATTGGAAAACAATAAAAAGTCTTCGCTACAAATTATGTAATGTCATTTCACCCTCAATCTTTTATTTAATTTTTAAGGCGCTTCTTATTACAAATGGACAACGGCGTAACCTACTTTGATTAATTGAAAAAAAGCACAGAACTTTCTCCAACATGTCACGCACATGTTCTTCACGCTACTGTTTCTATCCGAAAATAAACTAGTTGCAATTACCCACCGTGAAGGTTCACAAGACGATGTAAGCAAATATACAGAGAACTTCAAAAAGCTCGTTATGTTTGAAGATCTTTATACTTTTATCATCAGTCTCTGTAATCAAAACGAGAATTTAATTCAAAATAAGTTTTCAAAATAAACTTACTAGCACAATTCGTAAATTTATTTTCGGCGTTTCTTACCACTACTTTCAAATGAAATCAATTCTCAGAATGGCTTAGTTGGTATAGCGTCTGGCACGGTACGCTAGAAGACATCGGTTCGAATCCGGCCGGATCGTAGGAATTTTTTCTGAGTGTTCGATCTTTGTATTAATAATTATAACAAACTAGTAGAGTAAGTTCACATAAAAAAATAATTGAACATCAGTTCAATAAAATTTAAATACAATGAATAGCGATATCTCTAGCCAGGGCTGGTAGCTGTATAGATATCTAACTGGACGAAATACTTAAGATTTCTAATAGATGGCGCTACGGCTAAAAAGTCATTGAAAAACCTAATACAAAGACAACAAACACATAGAAAAATTCGTGAGGTCCGCTGGTTCGTTCCGTGACTTAGTTGGTATAGCGTTTGACACGGTACGCTAGAAGACGTCTGTTGGAATCCGACCAGATCGAACGATTTTTTTCTAACGATTAATTTTCAGAATGTTACGAAATAAATTCACACCCTTGGTGTAATAAGGCCAAATCTGCATCGTCTCTTAGTAGCACTTACAGCTCCTTGTGAAAGAGTTCAACATCTTACCTACGTTATCTAAGTCTGCCGCCAAGCAGTAACGTGAAAATAACTGCGTTCCGGTTTGGAAGGGTAAGGGTGTTGGTGAAATTACAGGCACATGGGACTTGTTAATTTATGTCTCTGGGTGATAGGCGCAGTGGCAGTGCCCCTAAGATCCTTTTTGTCCCATCATAAAAAAAGCAATGCAAGAATTTAATTTCATTTTAAAACCTATTCCGCGCCGCCATCTTTAAATTCAAATCTGTTTTTGTAAACTCTTTAATAAATAAAATCTAAAAAATTGTGTCTTGCTAATTGTTCTCACTACTTGATGAGCCTATTTTGCGCTATTAGTTAATGCGCCATGAAAGTCATCCTGTGATACGACGATAAAATTATAGCCAATAGCACAAATTCGGATCGATCGGTTCCTGAAATAGCTGCAATATAAACTAAAAATTAACCCGGTCAAGATTAGCCGTCCAACCCCTTAGATCATCGGCCAAATTCGATAAATAAATCTTGAGTTTTTCTCAAAGCGCGAAAAAATTAGGCTCGTAAATTATTCGCCATGAATAAACGTAAACCTTTGATTTCGACTGTTGCCGATTGAAATGTAAATTCACGCATTTTTTCTCTTCGATCGATTAAGTAGGTTTGGATAGATATTAAAAAAAATGTGACAACAACCGCTTAGGATGAATATAGAAATTACGAAATGAAATGTTACAGAATCTTGCAAGGTTTTTTCAATAAATACGATGTTTGATATTGAACCCTATTGTAATAAAGCCACATCTGCCAAGTTACAACGTTTCAGTAGACAATTTTCAAGATTGCACGAACGAAATTATTCGGTAAGTTTTTTTGTAATTAAATAGGAGAGATATAAAATGTCATATGTACTTAATTTTTTTCTTGTAGTGCGTATTATGTTTGCGGCTTTCCGATGATAAATGCACTTTAATTAGTCGCGCAGTAGACCCATACTCTATAAACCTTTTCCTTAGACAACCGGGTCTAACAGTATTTGTAGTCACTACCCATCTCTGACAGCACCTTAAATTTGAGTTCCGCATGCGACACGATGTTAACTTCTCTTATTTCATCTATATATATAAATGTAGTTGTCCACATATAGCACAACACGATTAACTGTTGTTCACGACTTTTGTCACGTTACGACGACAGACTGTCGAGACAATGGGATTGTCGATAAAAATGTGACGACTATAATCGCAGCTTCAAACTATTCTGTCGTGCAAACGACAAGGCGGCAGCCTTGTACGATCTAGTGAGAACAGCTAGACTTGACAAATTGTTCAACGATAAAATAAATTTCCACGACACAGTCGCCACAGATAGTCGTGATATGGGAACAGGCTAGACGCGACAGTCGCCTAAGATAAATAATACGTTACGACATAGTGGGAACGCGCCATTACGGTGCCGACACATGGACGCTCACGCAGAAGGCTGCGTATAGGATGAAAATTCCTAGATAACCATGTCTAGCAAATCAAAAGACAATATCAAGTACGAAGCTTTATTCGCATCACGCGTCTCGAGTATTACTTACTTATTTGATAGTAATTTGTTTCGGACAAATGTTGGACGGAAAGCGGGAGTAGATCCCCTGATTAATAAATAAGTAAGGACGTTGCCACATCGTGTAACAAAAGACAAATTAATTTAAAGACGAACATCGTAACTTTCCTATAACGAATACTCAAGTTTTAATCAACGACATTTATTTGCCCACGTTTTCTAACGTCACGAGAATAGCATTCGAGCTAAGATCACGCTCATTTAAATGAGTATACACTTGACCTAGGGAATAGGAAGCTAAATATTTTCAGTGAGAGTTCGGCTTTGAGAAAAAGTAGGCTACTTATGAATGTCGAGAAACATCTGTTACATTCGAGGATATCATTGAAACTCAGATTATTTTCAGCTTAACGAAATTTAATCTTCAATCTAAGATTAGAAAGTCGAAATTATTTTTGTTTTGTGATGATCCTCGGCAGTGTCACCGCGAAAAGCGCGGCGTACATTCTCGTAGAAACTAATAACTTGGTAGAACGCCAGATAATTACACCAAAAACCTGACCTTAAACTAAAGGATCCCATGTATTCGAAGACAGTGCGGTATCAAAGTATAATTAAAAACATATAAACAAATAAATATCACACTTACGCCAGTGACGGAAAACATGAAGCATAATAATAATGGACATGTCTTGCGGAGGAAGAATGTCATGTGACGAGAAGAGTGTGAGGTAAGAATGTGGAGGGATGTAATTGGAAAGGAAGGCCAAAGCAAAGGTGGATGGATTGTGTGAGAGACGACATGGATAAGAAACTTGTGAGTATGGAAATGACGGCTGACGGAGAGTGCAAGAAAAATACATGTTGTGCCGACCTGCAATCGATGGGTCTTATGTATACGGGTCACAGCGCAAATCACAATTTTACAGGAGAGGCTTCCAAACTTTCAATCTGGTATATTTTCAAGATTTCCTTGTATTTCGAGGTTTCCTTGAATATGTTTGATTTTGTTTTAACGCTACTTATAGATTATAATGAATATAGAAACATTTCCCACAAAAAAGGGAAAATGATCAAATTGTTAGTTTGGCCCTTGCACTTAGGACCAATCGAAATATCAAATTTTAAACAGTTGGTCATTTAATGCTGCTCTACAATCTTTTGCTATCTTTCTGTTAATTTTAGAATTCTCCTTGTGACGATGCTGAGCTCCTTCGTCGTTATCTCATCTTTTTAACACTCTCTTTACTCGTTCCTGGACACTTACTTTTACAATTTTCAATCGTTCCCTAATTCCTTTTTCTTTCCACTATTCTTACGTTCGTCATCACTCCCATCAAAATTCTCAAAACGAGAGGACATGCTCATAGATCATTCTCATCAAACTCAATCTTCGCGTGATTTAGGTACTGTTTTTAAATTATTAGATATATGTTTACAGGGCCTCTTGTCTGGACTACTTAAGCTGGAGTGTTTTATACAAATTGTACTTTTTTGTATAATGTTACTGCCCTTTCGTTTTCTACTTGTTAATAAATTTATGTGGCCCGAGTCTTTTTTTCTTTTCGCTAAAGCTAGGCCATACCCTTTGTTGCGCCCAGCCTCCAATGATGACCAAGAGACTGGTTGGCCACAAAAACAGATTAACAGAGATTCAAAAATAGATCGGCCTTCTTCTGGATAAAAGACGACGATGGAGTCCTAACTAACCTCTGGCGAGAGCTAACAACTACTCCTAACGTATAATTTATAGAGACAAACCGACCATCTTCCGTGAAAATATCTCTCTTTACTTATAAAATACAGTTTTAGATGTCGTTTGATTGTCCAGTGTCCATTTAAAGAATTTTTAAAGAAGCAAGTGAAAATCTGCAGAGGCTATGTCGAACCGAGCAAACACGGTGGATGCGGTAACACATCCTAACCTAACTGCAATGTCGTCAAAGCCGTCAAAGGCTTTGTAAAGATGTGTCATTGGCATTGTCTACTTTTACATGAATTTGCTAATAGTGTGTTACGTCAATTGTGAGAGATTGGAACCTGTACTAGGATATCATGTATTATTGTACTACGACACTTGGCCCCTATCTATATGCACCCGAACGTGTCACGGGAGGCACTAGCCTCTTGAGAACCGGATGAAGTCACTGTCAACGGTCTGTGACAACCCTGTACACTGGCTGAACGTCGAAGGTTCCTATGCATGCACATGTTATAGTGCTCTTCTCGTATACCCTAATGGTAGGTAGGGAGGGTCACTATAATGACAACGTTAGAAAGATATGGGACTGTATTCCGACCCTCTACACTCAGGCTTGATCTATAAATATGTAGATTTAATAGGTAGTTTTGGTAAAACTTATGAAAAAAAAATTAAGAAAGAAAAAGTGTGTGTGTGTGTGTGTGTGTGTGTCCACATGCGCTGTGTGTGTGAATATGCACGCATATAACATAAACTTAATATTTTCTAGCCTATTCCTAAAATGCGCGCCAAAACGTTACTTTTAAAATTACCATAAATAATATAACATTTTAAAAGCAAAAACACATGCTTTTTTGTTTGTTAAAGAGTGGCAATAACCGCACGGACTTTTTGGCCAACCGACTACTGTGAATACCAGAGTAACGGAAGCAGACAAGTTCCTAATGGTCACAGACAAGGTCTTAACGGTGATCGTAATGCACATCTCACCAAAAGATGACGATAAACCAGGCTCCATTTGAGCATGTCATCGTTATTACAAACAGAAGTAAAAACATACCGTTTGCATTTACAGCTTAAAATATTGTAGTGCTCCACATTTTCAACAGTCCGTAATTACATTCCGTCAAAAACAATTGCACGTATGTTTTGAAACTCAAAACAGAAACGTCCGCGGATACTTGCAACAAAATTATTTGGGGCTCATAACTTTAAAAAAAAAACGTGTTCTTAATTCAGAATTTCCAAACATTTCACGTGTAAGCACACATCTGGCACAAGTGGGGCTCGTATGTTCCAAAAGTGCCCTTTTGCGACCGTTAAGAGATTAATGCGTGCATTTAGTACGCGTGCGCGCATCTTTGATCTTGCGATCTGGTCTTCGTTTAGCAGACGCGTTAAAGACAGCCTCGGTTGTAACTGTCGCCAGAGAAATAAAAGGTCGTCATTATATTTGAGATATGTCATGAATGTCATTTGTAGAGGAAGGTCTTTATCGCGTAAATGTTATAATAAGACGTGTGACGTGACGAATTCTAAAGAATAAGACAGAATTTTTAGGAGTAGCATAGTAATATACCTTAATGTTATGACTTTGTACTTGATTTTTTTTATACTTCCAAGTGACTGGACGAACAAGTCGTACGCCTGGTGGTAAGCGACACGCCTGTCCCTAGCAGTTGCAGTGCCACTCGGAGATGTAAATCACAAAGATCCGAGGAACACTGCCACTGCGCTCGTCCAACGTGCCTGTGATTTCACCAGCACCCTTACCCTTCAAAACCGGAACGCAGCAGAAATAGGTAAGGTGACAGTACTATCCTGGACGAACTCTTTCACAAGGACCTCTACTGCTATTAAATTTCAATTATAATGGTCGTAAACTTAGGAATATTGAACCTCCGAAATGCTTCGGCGGCCTTCGGGATGTCTCGGCAGGCTCTCAAAGGTTATTACCGAGAAAAATAAATACACTAGAAATGGTCGGTTAGCGCGGCGTGCGTGCCAACTGTAGGCGTAGTTCCGCCTACTTGAGCTTGGTGCAAGGGAAACCTTTACTGGTCCCGAACCCTTTATAGAGAAAGCATACAGCATACTCGTCTCCCGAGAAACTGTAGAGAAGCTCTGTCATTGGACAGAACTGGCATCAAAATGCTTGCTAGAATTTTAGCAGGGCATTGTGGCTTGAACAAACACTTGTCAAATATTGGACAGAGAGATAATATAGAGTGTAGATTCTGCCACGAAGCGGATGAAACTACTGTGCATCTTTTCACTCTTATTACCCTTATTTATGAAGTTCCATACTGGAAGGCACAGACCACAACCAGAGGACATAAAAACTGTTGTAACCAAGAAAGCCCTTCAGTTCTTTAATGCTGTCGGCCTTAGTGGTGATAACAATAGATCAGTTGATGGTCGCATTGATGAGGGGCTCCATATAGTAGCAGTAGAGCTCCTTGTGAAAGAGTTCATCCTGGGAAATACTGCCAACGTACCTGTTTCTGCCGCCAAGCAGTAATGCAAGTATTACTGCGTTCCGGTTTTGAAGGGTAAGGGTGCTGGTGAAATTACAGGCACATGGGACTTGTTAACTTATGTCTCAGGGTGACAGGCGCAGTGTCCCTCATTTCTCTGTGATTTAAAGCTCTGAGTGGCACTGGGTCGGTTATCGACAGTGTAGCTACTCATACTCATTTTGATGCTATAAAAGAAGCCGCGAATGAAATCACCTTAATAATAGTAATTGTCTTATTGTAGAAAAAAAACACTACTTATAGACTCCTAATTTTACAAAATATTTAAGATCATGTATAAATTACAGAGTGGGCGCTTAATGGAAATGTTCTAAAACAAGCCACCCATTGAGTGGTGCACCCGAAACGTCGACATCTTAAAACTAACACCTGTGCGGGCGCCGCCCGCCACTTCCGGCGATGTTTGTAGTTTAAATATAGAACCAAGTTCAATTCGCAAATGATCCAGGTGACTAGTGTAGGGAATGATGAATATTCAATACTATAATAGTACAAGTTTTGATTTCGGGGCAAATTGATTGCCCTGAACTTTTACTACAACTTCGGAATACTATTCTGCGTCGCAACGCCAGGCTGAGTAATTATCGTGCTTTTAATACCAAATAGTTCAAAAGTAATGTTGGCTCCAATGCTATTTTGAACCAAATTTGACGTGAGTACAATAACTTATCATCTCATTTAGACTTGTTTTCGTTTACATTAAATAAATTTAAAACTTTATTATATAACTGCTCAGACGAACAATATCGTAACTCTACAATTTAATTCAAATACGTTTACATGTTTGTCTACAATCATATCCATTTGTTTGTCTGTAACATAATGATGTTATTTATGTGCATGCTGTGTTTGCCTAGTAATGGGTTTACACTTGAATAATTTCTGCAGTGTTATTTCATGTCATTTGACCTCCATCATATTTGATGCAAAGTGACGATGAGGTCTACGATGGATGCACACCTAAATAACGCCTAATCACTCTCACCTTGAAAAGGCCCAAGTTATGGCCTGAATGTCGTGTGATTTTTTTTTATAACACCATGCTGCCATGGAGATGGGCCATAAGTCTACAGGCAGGGAATTCCACTCCATAGCCATTCGTCCATCTTCTTCTTCTTATCATATCGATGACATACTATTATGGCCCAGAACTCAGCCACACCGACCGCATTACTAGTAGTCGTTATTAAATCCTCAAGCGTGTTACGCAGGGCACGATATAAGGTGGGACGAGCTTGCCATCGATGGGACGAGCTTGCCATTGCGGCGAAAATTTTTGCCAATCGGCGCAAGGTACTCGTCGATTGTTGCCTAGGGTGGAAGCGAAACGCTTCGTGAGACGTATGGACGAGGTATATGGCATTCATTCACACAATCAGTACCTATCGATGTTGCCTTACTAAAACTAACAAGGAAATTACTATGCATGTCTTAATTTTAATCTCGTTTAACCAATAATTTAGTTTTCAAATTAAATATTATATGACATTGGTACAGTCAAGTACCTTGTTAGGGGTTTCGGTTTTACGATTTTTATCGAGCCAAGAATTCAGTTTCAATACGTGATAGCAACACAAATTTTTATGGTAACACCACTGAACGACCAATCAGGTTGGATTGGTTGTTTACAATTGGTCGGTCATTTGGCGGGAACCAATCACAAGTAACTAGTTTATCGCCGTCGCGAGGGCGGTTGGTGGGAATTATGACCGGTGAGGTTTTGTCTTGTGTGAGGAGCCATTGTGTGTAAAACTGTGAAAAGAAAATAATTAAAATATCCAATCCAATCCAGTACTTCGCTTATAAGTTTTTAACTTGTCCTA
The DNA here is from genome assembly GCF_003589595.1 of Hyposmocoma kahamanoa. Taxonomy (NCBI): domain Eukaryota; kingdom Metazoa; phylum Arthropoda; class Insecta; order Lepidoptera; family Cosmopterigidae; genus Hyposmocoma; species Hyposmocoma kahamanoa. Next base: position 22,756,496 of record NW_020653851.1, on the reverse strand, counting down.
TTCCTGGCCCTTCAATAGATTCTATACAAGAGCACATCAAGATTGACACTTTGGACCGTTCTTATCGTAAGCGGCATAGAGTTGGATTGAGGTGTTAAGTATAATGCTTGACGTGCTCCTTACCCTGTACACTACGTGTCATCGACTTGCCGTTGAAGAGCAGAATACAAAAAAGCAACTGAGGCTGAGCAATCGAGCACAACTGAGGTGATTCAAATTTAGCAAATCTTAAAGAAACATTTCCGTTACTTTCAAAATTCAAATTTTTGTCAAACTCACGACCTCAGCGTCTCAGTACTACGGAAAGACGTAACTGCCACGAGTAGCGGTCAGGGTCGATAGATCAAACTGACAACACGCTAGAGGTATAATTATTTTTACTCGGTTCTTATTTTTTCTAGAATTTTAACGTTGATTTGTAGTGACATGGACATAAATACTAAGGATTGTTAAGATATTGGTTCTACAAATAATATACTGATACTAACTAAACGTGGGGCTATAAAAAATTAATACGTGTACCTAACCAAGGGAGGGGACAAGCAAGTCGTATATCTGGTGGTAAACTGCTCACTACTGTTTGGCGGTAGATATAGGTAAGATGGCAGTTCTTCTCCCGACGAATTCTTTCACAAGCAATTGTACTACTACTTAATCTGAAACTTGTGGAATTATACTACAAATTTTCTAGGACGATCCCTGTGACACTTCACAAAATTCTCCATAATATAACCTTGTAACGAAGTCTACTAATTTACGTATATAAAATGCGTGTTTTTATAAGTCTCAACTATTTTTATAAGTCTCGCTTTTAGGTGAATATCTTTTGTTTAAGCAAATACATAAAATTAAAGTAAAAGTAACACCAAATTAGTGACAAATGCCCAGAGAAACATTTTTTTTTTCAAAAAGGAATTTAAATTTACGACAACGTACAAAGGTTACTTCATTAGACTGCATTTGCTAGAGAAGAGGTATAACGATAAAAAGTTTTCGATAATTTATTGAATAAATATATAACGTCGTGGATCGTGCAAATTCACGTCTGTAGTATTGGTAAAAGGCACGTATCTGCACCAAACCAAATTTCACAGAAGACGGACTTGGTACTTGGTACTTGGTGCAACGGGCTGGTGTCCGCAACTCGACGTCAAGGCGCCTATTTTGCGTGAAGACGGACTTAACGTTATTAATTTGTTATTTCAATGGCTACGACTTTCATTTTTGTACAGAAAGCATTAATTTAGTTGTCTACGGACTGATGACAGTAGAGTCCCTGTAAATCACGCTAATTTGGTTGCTGATTGTTATTGTATCATAAACAAAGACTGCGTTTACATTTAATTTATTTTTTCTCCGGTACCTGTACCTATTCCATAGAAATAACGGATCGGATATCAGAAATAAAATAAATATTATTTATACACAATTCATGGGAGTCCTTTATTTTAAAAACTCAATTGTTATGTTTTTTTAAATCCGTAATATTATGCAAGGCTGTATAAGAGAGAACCTTTGTTTCAAAAATCTATCGACTTTACCTCATCCCTGTGAAAACATCAAATGAAGTGTCACAGGGATCATACTAGAAAATTATACATCTATTTGCCAAGTTTTATTGAAATCGTTACCGGAAAGTGCGCGAAACTAAGAGGTCGAATATTTTCTTAAAATTTAAATGGGACCTAGAGGGCTCCTACAGAGGTACCCTCTTTTCCAACTAAAAAGAATCATAAGAATCGGCTCACAAATAATCACGTAACATAGCAAAAAACAGTCCAATTGAGAACCTCCTTAAAGTACGATCACATGTAGTTTTATTATACCAATTGTAGGTAGGTATTATTGACCCGTGTTGTGAAAATTCCTGAAGTATTACATCCTACTACTGGACACGGGTTTCCTCTTAAGGCCATAGTCTACCAAGCTAGTCTACAAGCAAGTCTACATTTCACTTTTTTTTTTAATACATGACAGGCAAGTGACTCCACTCCACCTGATGTTAAGTGGAAAGTGGTATCCAAACGCGAAGGAACCTAGTGCAGCGATGAAACCCTCACTGCACTAGCCACCTCCACCCTTTTTTTTTTTTTTTTTTTTTTTTTTTGACGGGGGGGAAATCTTTATGGATACCCCTGAGCCCAGGGAGACTCAGGGGTTATGTGGGGACTCTCCCTCCAGACTGGAGGGCCTACCCCACTAAAACCCCCCCGGGTTTCCCTCTCGCCGGTTGAGTCGGCGCCGTGGGATCAGTGAGCATTCACCACGACGCCGCCCGGCCGCCCTAGCTTATGCCAGGGCTCCCGCGCCAACGGAGGGGCGAGTCGGTTGTCCTCTGACCCGCCCCCCAGACGAGTGAGGCCGTGCAATGCAGGCTCCGGAGTCCCTGTCCAGAGCCCGCTGGTCTCACTAGGGGATCAGGCGAGCAGCGAACTGCCTTCGCCTTCTCCCCGTACGTCTGCGCCGGAGAGGGTGCGCGTCCGCCGCGTCCTCGCGCACCCGCTCCGCGGCCTCCTTTTGCGACATAACCTCTGCGCAAAAGGAGGCCACCGCCTCCCAGGACTCCTCGCTATCGACCATGGCGGCAACCACGCTCGGCAGCGAGAGGTCCTGCCCTACAGTCCCCGTCAGAGTGCGGCGCTGCTCATCCCACCGGCTACACACCTCTAGGGTGTGCTGCGCGGTGTCATCCGCAGCGCCGCACTCGTGGCACGACGGGGACGGTTCCCTCCTCGCCACCTTGTGCAGGTAGTGACCGAAGCAGCCGTGCCCGGTCAGCACCTGCACAAGGTGGTACGACAGTGGCCCGTGGGACCGGTTTACCCACTCTACGAGGACAGGGCGGATCGCCTCTATGGTACGAGCGCCATAGGTGGGATCCGCCAAGCCCTCTTTCCACCGGTCCCGCATGCGCTGCGCCGCGAGGCGGCGCTCCCGCTCCTTCTCTTGGGGAGCGGGTCGCTCGCCTCGGTCCCTCATTCCCCGCCGGTAGGTGCGGACCTCCGCCAGGACCTCGGCTTCGAGGTCCCACGGCGGAGTACCGGCGAGGACGCATGCGGCAGCGCAGGCCACCGTCCTGTACGCCCTGCACATTCGCAGGGCGACCACCCTCTGGGGCCTCCTCAGCAGCGCCTTCGTCGCCGCTGATATGGCCCCACTCCAAATGGGAGCCCCGTATAAGGCCATACTCCGGGTCACCCCGGCGTATAGCCTTCTGCATGGGGCTCCCGGCCTCCCGAGGTTGGGCAGGAGCCTGCCCAACGCCGATGCGGCGCCCACTATTCGAGGAGCAAGTTGCCGGAAATGCTCCCCGAAGTTCCATCGCCGGTCCAGTACAAGTCCCAGATATTTCATCTGGGACTTGACCGGGACCGATACTCCCGCGATGGAGATGTGGGCGCCTGCCGGCACCGCCCAACCTCTACCCCTCCCGCCGAAGACGGCCACATCCGTCTTCGGCACGGCGACCTCGAGCCCCAGCAGTTGTATTCGGCGGACCACCATGTCCGCCGCTACTGAGGCTCTTCGGGCCGCCTCCTGGAAGGTGGTCCCCCGGACGGCCACCAGCGTGTCATCAGCGTACGCGATGACCGCCGTCCGGGGGAGCAGCGCGCCCCTCAGCACCCAATCATACCCCAGGTTCCACAGTAGTGGTCCTAATACGGACCCCTGGGGTACTCCGCACCTCATTGGGCGCTCGGCGCGCCTCCCTTCCCTCGTCTGGTAGAGCACCACCCTGTCTTCCAGGTAGTGCTCCACCAGACGGCTGAGGTACCTGGGGATGTTATGGTACCTCAGCGCCTCCCTGATAACGGCGAAGGGGAGAGTGCCGAAGGCGTTGGCTATGTCCAACGACACAGCCACCACGCCTTCCCCCTCGCCGTTACCCTCCTCCACGATGTGTCGCAGCGACTCCAGGGCGTCCAGGGTGGAGAGTCCAGCCCTGAACCCGTACTGCCGCTGCGACACATCGGGGGCCACCTCCACCCTGCCTGCCTACAATATGCCTCTTCACGCCTCGTTTGAAGGACCCCATATCATAAGAGGGAGGGAAGACATGTGCCGGAAGGGAGTTCCATTTGTCAACCGTGCGGCAGAGAAAAGAGCCACCGAACCTTTTAGTATGCGATGGAATGCGGCAGGTAGTGAAACGGTGACTACGAAGGCCAGCACTCTTTTTCAGAGGCATGCAGGGTTAATTCTAGTAGTCCAGGAATCTATAGCCATACGTATTACAGCCGCCAATCAGTAATGTGAACTTTACACTTTACTTACACTTTACTTTACTTTACTTTGGGTTTAGTATGTATGTATGTGTGAGTGAGTAAGTGAGTGAGTGTGAGTGTGTGTATTTATGTATGTGTGTGTGGGGGGGTCTGTGTGTATGTGTGTTAACCTGTTGCCATAGATTAGGAAAGTAGTGTTTTTAAAGCAACTGTTCTAATAGATCTTCGGTTTCCTCATACGATTTCGACTGTAGCTGGTTCGAATCTATCTAGATAATGAATATTTCTTAGAGTTTCGATCTTTGTTTTAATAATTATAACAAACTAGTTGAGTCATTTCAGTAAAAAAAAAAGATTGAATATCATAGTAAAATAACGTGACATTTAATAACCATAAAAACCAAATATTACATTTTACTTTCTATTCTTAATTCACACAAAAACCTAGCGATTCCGCGTAAACTAGAGAACTTTCATTATACGACGTAAATGAAAACCAGTTCACTTTCGACTAATAAAAGAACAATCAAATACATCTGTGAAAACAAAACTGACAACGATCGAGGAAAATGGAAAATTTTCATGGAAATGTTTGATGATTTTTTACCTAACACGTTCGCTGAAATCGCATCATCGTTTACTAACGTAAAATTTCGGAAAAATAATGCTCGTAAAAATTATGACAAATAGTAAATAACTATATATGAATCACACACCGTGAAGTGAACACCTCAACCGGAACAGGAAAAAACATATGACAGTCACCTGTCAATTAAAACACAAACATTTGGCAATGATTTTTTCGGGTGGAAATACTAAAATTGAACGGATTTCTTTCTTTGAACTCGCTATTAATTTGAACAAAAGTCTTTGTGTAAGCTAATCTATCTCATTGGGCTATTCCCAGACCGGTTTTCAGACAGACCGCAATCTAGTGCACCTATTTTAGTTTTCGTGGAACTGCGAGGTGGTACAATGTGTTGGGAACACAGCAGTTTGTCTTGGATTTGTTTGCGACATTGTCTGAGAAGAATGTTTAGTTAGAGTTATGTCTTTTTAATGGCCATAGCGATAAAGAAATCGGTGTTATGTTTGAGGACAAATCATGGATGATAAAGCTTTTCGCTAATGCCAAAAATTTTATAAGAATTTAACACATTAATTGCTAATTGTATCAAATTTTGTGTATGTATGTATATGATTTTTTTCTATGTAATTAATTGTCACTAACGATCTTGTAAATATTTATTTATTTATCTTTAAGTGCTTTACATATGTTATCGTTACAAAAATATACTTATGAATATACTTTTGCACTAACAAGCACGTACTCATTCACAGGCATCGCAACATGGAAAGGGGCAGACATTAATTATAATTTATCCCGTAAATAGTCATGCACATCGTAATAACTGTAAATCGTGAAATACACAGAGCGGGTGCGAGTCGGGTGCGGGTCGGGTAGGGATCGCGGCGGGTCGTCCTTATAAATACACGGAATTCGACGATTGCGGCGGTCCCGACCCGATCCGCACCCGCTCTCTGTGTGTTTCATGCTTTACAAATCAATAGATTTTTCAATACATTTATGAATTTGTTTATGTTTGATTCTGTTTTTAAATATTCTGGGAGTTTAATAAAGATATTTATTGACATAGGATGAGATCCAGAACTATTGTATCTTCAATTTTAACGTCGTTTGTATTAGGTTGTTTTTATTTCGAGGCATGTGATGTCGGGGGGCGTCTCCTACTGTATTATAAAAATTAGTGTCAGTTATAACTATAACCATTGTTGTAATGTCACATCAGCAAAATGAAAACTTTTCAGGAGTACGGTTGATAAGATGAACGAAATTAGTCGCTAGGTTTGTTTTTACTCGATATATGAGTTGGTTCTTGTTTGCATAACTATGACCAATTTGTTTCGTGTAGATCGTATTTTTTATGGGTTTAATGCATTGACTTACAAATAAATGGACGACGGGTCTAATACAAAAACCACGAAAAAAATGTCCCAAGTCAATCTATTTAAACGTAGTGTCATGTAAAGGAATATGAAAAAGCTAAAACGTTGAATTTAAACTGTAATGTCATCGCAGTACTGTCTAATTTTGCTTGCTTCGCTGTCAGTCGAACAAACGAAGACTAAAGCGTGAATGAGGCTCTATATACGATTTTAACGCCCTATAAGTTCGGACACTTTTTAGCGCGGACCCGACGTCCATATAATTGTAAGTCAATGGTTTAATGTGATAGATCACATTTGCTGTACGATTACAAGTCGTTTTATTACCAGGGGTAGGATTTAAAACCATACATTAATTCTTCGTCTGATTACTAGAAGTGTCTTACAATTTAAGTTTTTTTTAAATTGTGAAGCATTTTACGCGTTCGCAAGCTACAACTGTCACTGTAAACTCGTGGTTGAAGCAAACCAAACCATTCAAGCTACTGGACTGCTCCTAGCTATAGTTGCTTTCTATCATTGTATGCACATTGATTTTTGTGGTATTAAAAGTTAGTAGCAGTAGAGCTCCTTGTGAAAGAGTTCATCCAGGGAACTACTGCCACCTTACTTATCTCTGCCGCCAAGCAGAAATGTGAGCATTCCGGTTTGGAAGGGCGAGGGTGCTAATAAAATTACAAGCACATGGGACTTTTCAACTTATGTCTCAGCGTGACGGGCGCAGTGGCAGAGCAAATGTTAGGGACAGGCGTGTCGCTTAACACCAGACGAACGACTTGTTCGTCCCGCACGTGGTCAAATGTTAACATTATGGGCCGGGACGAGCAAGCCGTGCACTTGGTGGTAAGTGACTCGTCCACACATTAACAGACATTGACTTACAATTATATGGACGTCCGGTCAGCGCTAAAAAGTGTCCGAACTTGTAAGGCGTTAAAATCGTATACAGAGCGTCAAACTCCGCTTTAGTCTTCATTTGTTCGACTGACAGCGCGATACTGCGATGACATTACAATTTAAATTCAACGTTTTAACTTCTTCATATTCGTTTACATGTCACTACGTTTAAATAGGTTGACTTGGGACATTATTTTCGTGGTTTTTGTATTAGACCCGTCGTCCATTTATTTGTAAGTCAATGTTAACAGATGTAATACAAGCTTAAAATTACAAAGACTTCTGTAATTTGCAGTCACTGTTACTAAATAGTGTTTCAATACGAAATCGTGGTACGCAGTCGGTTAAACAATTGAGAATAAAAATATATATAATATTTCTATATACCTAAGTAAATCATACAAATGAATTGTCACTCTACTGGCCATGTATACATTCTTGGCAATAATTTCATACCAGCTTTACACGTCGACCAATGCAAAATATTTGAGCGGTCATCTATAGCGATCGAAGTAAAATATTGTAGCAGATGTCCCACACATGCGTCCGCACAGTGGGCGAGACACAGTGAATTGAATTATAAAAAACGATTTAAGCGTGAATATAAAAAAACATCTTTATGAAAATATGAATTTCCGTATATATATATATGTATATATATATATCCGCAAATATATTCATATTTGGTGGCTATTGTTATAATTTAATATTACGTTTGTAAACTTACATTATTGTTTATATTACTTATATACATTACTTACACTACTTCCATTATTTGCTTTACATTTAACACTTTTACTTGATATATGTATTTGCGTGTGATGCACTTTGGTGGCATGGCTTACTGGGCTGCGACCGCTCACCATAGGATATTGGCAGAAAACCAGCACTGTTTGACTTCTCTCGGTCCACAGTATTTATGCTGAGCCAAGGCCATTTCAGCACAAATTGTAGTCATAGGTACTTTCAAATTTTATCAGTTCTTATAGTAAGTTTTTCTCAGATTATGTAAATGTGTATTAAATTAATAATATACGTTCTATGTGCTTTTATGTTATACTCTGTGAAGTGATTGTAAATGTTTTGTTTCTTTTTGTATTTGTGTTGACTAAACGTGTTATCTATCTATCTATCTATCTAATTGTAATCATATTTAAGCTGCAATTAACAATTCGTACAGTTGGTATAATAAAGCGACATGTGATAGATCAGAAGTTTTATCACATAAAAGTGATAAAAATGTACAAACTATACATACAGGGTTAAGTATTTGTAAAATACTAACGACTGCACAGGACTATATTAATAACATCATATACGATAACTTTTGTTGCATGACTTGAAGTTGAAAGAACATGAAAGGAGGCAAATAGGCAAGTAAATCGCCCACATTTTGGTCATGCTCATTATTTTAACACCTTGTTTATTTGGCTCCATTTAGGTAGACGGTCATATTAGTCAATGTTTTCATGTTTATCTGTACGTCAAATATTTTTCCAAGTAGCTATGTGAAGTGACGAAATTAAAAATATAATTTTCGGAATACTGACAACGTACGTCACACTATCCATATATATACGATATTTGGCTGGTGCCAAATGTGACTCAGATGTATTAAATATGAAAAGTCATATATTAGTGCCTTTACGTACATTATTTTCTTTTTTACGTATTATACCTGTTTCTCAAAAATGGTTTCTTCTACATATCCGTCACATTATTATTAAAAATGCATCGCATTTGAACTGTATTCTTTGTCCATCTTTTAATAGAAGAACGACCGCTGCGACGGTAATTTGCCGAATAAACTTTACTTTGTTTTATATTAATAACCTAGCAACAGACGCAACAACTTTTCGCTGTTTTAATTACGCGTACTTGGCGTGTATTGTAGCAAGAATTAACATTAATAAGAAGACAGAGTTGTAGCTATTAAACCTAATGGTTACAAGGGCTGTCATTGCCGTCCATTATTGAAGTTGTTTTTGGAATAAATTAGTACAGAGTACTAAAAAAACCGACCTCAAAAGTACGTGGAATTACGTCTAAGTATTTGCTAAGCTTTATTGAAATATCCCCTAGTTCGTCACTATACAGGACTTGACACTGGAGATAATAAAAATAGGTTCTCACTACGACACTACTCAAAGTATATTGAGAGAAAAACACCTTGAATTGGAGAAATAGCAAAATCAACCATTAAAGTAATTGCTCCTAAATTAAAGTTAGGCGCTATTTATAAAAATGAATCTTCATGCGTGAATAGCCACCCTTCGAGATGGATGATTTTCTTCAAAATGAAATGGAACCACTATGGAAGTACCCCCTTTCCAACAAAAAAAGAATCATGAAAATCGGTTCACAAATACCGGAGTTAAAGCGTAACATACATACAAAAAAAAGAACATACAGTCGAATTGAGAACCTCCTCCATTTTTGAAGTCGGTTAAAAACAAGGCAACGTCGTCGCAATTTTAGTAGAGTAGAGCTCCTTGTGAGAGAGTTCGTTCAGGGAAGCACTGCCACCACATTCCTATACTTCTGCTGTCGTAAAGATCTGACATGTACCGCCACTGCACCCGTCAACCTGAGACATTAGTTGGTAAATTCCATATGTCTGTATTTTCACCAGCACCTCTACCCTTGAAAGCCAGAACACAGTAACGTGAACATTACTGCTTGGCAGCAGAAATAGAAAAGGATATATCGAGTTCTTAGGTTTTCGCAATTGTTACACATAGGAAATGAAACTATTTTTCCGGATTTCCGGTTTGTTTGAAAAAACAACTATACGCGATTTAAATCCGGAAAAATAGTTTCATTTCCTAGAAAAGGATAGTTTTCATATCCTCATGTCCTCTTCTTCGTAGTACATGTACATTTTTACTTTGATTTACACTAAAACATATTCATAATCATAATTTTCTCTTACAGTTACACTTACATATTTATTCATATCCGCACATTCGCATGCACACATTACAACATTTATTATTTCAATGAACAACTTCCCTACTAGCCGTTAAATTATATCTTTCATTACAAATATAAATAAATATAAATAATATAAATATAAATAACGCACACACTCAACATAGCCCCGCACTAGGGAAACCCTGTGTCGCGGGTGCCATGGACACACACATAGACAACCACAAATTACACCCAAACTCACGAGAGAAATAATTGTAGGCCATACAACTATTTCTCCCGGCCCGGGAATCGAACCTGGAACCTCTGCGTGGCAGTCCGGCATGGTAACCGTTCGGCCACGGAGGCAGTTTAACTAACTTCTACATTTAGTCCCTCTCGTTGGATCTGACTGAAAGCGCCTTAGATAACTTAGGGCCGTATTCTAGAACTCTACTCAATGCTCAAGTCAGGATTTGAATGTGGTTTAAAGCACTCGAAATCATACTCAAGTCCCTGCCATTAGGGTCGTATTTCCAGTGCTTGTGTTGCCAGTGCAATCCTGACTTGAGCATTGAGTAGAGTTCTAGAATACGACCCCTAGTCTCAACTCACACTGGCGCAAAGTCGAAGCGTCACGTCGCGTCCTGTTTTCATATTTGTACATAAATTTGTACCTTAATAATGGGAAAATAGAGATGAATATATTAAAGGCGAAAAACATGACGCGTAGCGACGCTTCGACTCTGCGCCAGTGTGTGTTGAGCCTTAGGCATATGCTGAGTCAGCTCAATTTCAGTGCTATGACAAAAAATCATTTTTCTGTCCTGTTGTATTCAATCTGTATTTGTGTTATGACACTAGTGAATATACATAGTGTATATCTGTGATAGCCAGAATGGCGGGTGTACCCTAACGGATCCAGACAAATTTTATATAAAACAAATGTAGGTACCCAAATTGTACTATTTAGTACATTGGCTTACAATTATATGGACGTCGGGTCCGCGTTAAAAAGTGTCCGAACTTATAGGGCGTTAAAATCGTATACAGAGCGTCATTCACGCTTTAGTCTTAGTTTGTCCGACAGACAGCGAAGCAAGCAAAATTAGACATTACTGCGATGACATTACAATTTAAATTCAATGTTTTAGCCTTTTCATATTCCTTTACATGTCACTACGTTTAAATAGGTTGACTTGGGACATTTTTTTCGTGGTTTTTGTATTAGACCCGTCGTCCATTTATTTGTAAGTCAATGTTTAGTACGTCTCTTTAAAAAAATTGTACCCCTATGCAAATACAATTTTTTTTGTCCAACGATGAAGTAAAACCATTTCCGGAAATCCCGAATTCGAAAAAAATAACTTATTAATTTTTGGTGATTTTAACAACTCTATGACGCTTCTTGTAGCTATATTGTACACACGCACTTACATGTGGAACACCTTTTTCCGACTATTGCATGAATTAAACTATATTAAGGACACGCGCTTGTAACCTTTTCAATCATAACAAGGCAAGATACTGACATATAAAGAGGCTGCAGGAATGCCGGAATATTTAAAAAAAAAAATTACGAATATACTTGCAATTTTGATATATAATTTCGTTCTGATAGAGGTACAATTTTTTTTAAGAATAGGCAGTAAATAGTACAATTTATGTACATTTGAAACTTTATGATGATATAAAATATTAAATAAAAGAGGGTTTCTTCTCTTAGACAGACAGTGCTAGATAGTACTACTAGAATTATAGCTGCTATAGCACGTAGTTGCGACACGTCCATACTGCGACATTGTATTTCAATTAATAATGTAATAACCTATACCTACTTAAAAAAGTTATATCTAATATTTAATTCTAATTTAACATTATTGTTATTCTATGGATTTGTCTGAAATAAATGCTTAATATTATTATGATTGTAATCAAATAACCATGAAACTTTATGAGAATATGCATAGAACGTTACACGTTCGAAGCTTTGCTTGTTGCAATCATGTTACGAAACAACACGACAAATATGTTGGGAAATAACAAAACAATATTTTCTATAGTTAACAGAGTTCAGGTTCAAAAGTTTAAAATACTCGCGGCAATAGGCGGGTCGGTACGGTTGGCTGGCATCCCAACTCGTTAGTGATGCTAGACGTAATAATTTTAACCAGGCCTCAAAAAAATAGGCATGCCAGATTTTCATGTATTATTACTAGAAGCCGTGAGTTCGAATCCGGTCTAGTGCACATCTGATTGGGGATTTATGTGTCAAATTTAATTTAAAAATTACCATCAGCTTTTCGGTGAAGGTCAAATCATGTGGAAACTATCTGCAAAGCAATTTAATTTATTGGTTTAATGCTAACAATTTAATGCTTAATGCCAAGAAGACAAAATGTGTTAAATTTGAATTACCTAACGTAAAATCGACTAGTCCAAGCATAGAAATAAACGGAGAAAAGTTAGACCTTGTTAATAAAGCAGTCTTCTTGGGAGTGACCTTAGATAGTAAATTTCAGTGGTTCCCTGGCCAGCAGATTAAGCTCCGCTGCATACGCAGTCCGCAGAATACCTGAGCTTACCGATGTTAGTACTGCTAGACTAGTTTACTTTAGTTACTTCCATAGTATAATGTCCTACGGGATTCTCATGTGGGGTAAAGCGGCAGATAATCAAATCATATTTGTATTGCAAAAACGAGCGATTCGTTCTGTGTACCGTCTAGGTTTCTCTCAGATAAAAGTTTAAGGAGACTGGTATCATGACTGTGGCATCACAGTACATGTACTCAAATATTTTATATGCCCGTAAAAATATACATAATTTCAATAAGAAAGAAGATATCCATAATATTAACCTTAGAGCTAAGTCCAAACTCATGGTACCACGATTTCGTTTAACCAAGGTAAACTCTTTTATGGGGAACTGTATACGTTTTTACAATAAGGTTCCGGAGCATATATTAAGTTTATCCTTTCCTAAGTTTAAAAACTACATTAAAAATATTTTGGTCGAAAAATCATATTACAAAATTGAAGACTACGTGTTAGATAAAGATGTATGGAAAGACGACACGGCTCCAGAATCCACACAATTTTGATTCAAAGTGTATTCCATAGCATTTAAATTTATTTGAAAAGAGCAATCCCTAGAGTTTCTTGCTCGTTCTTCTCAGGGAGGTCAGCGTAGTGAACGAGCAGTAGCTTAAATGTGACGTTTTCAAGTGTAAATTTATTTTACCTATGGTTTAAATAATCTTTGACTTTGACTTTCAATTAGCGCTACAGCCAATGTTCTCTCATTGTGTGAGAACACCTGTGCCCAATAGTGGGACTGTATCGTCGTTGTTTTGTAGAAAGGGTGAAAGCGAGCATGTTATAGCTTCACGACGTTTAAAAATGTTTACGTCCAGTTTTAAATTCAATTTTAAAATTTAAACTTAATTAAAACCAAAATTTAATTATAAATTAGCACGTAAATATTTGAAAATAGTCGTGAAATCCTAAAACATGATCCTTAGAAAAATTTCCGAAATGGCGTTTTCACCCTTTCTACAAAAACCGACAATGTTATAGACTAAATACTAAATAACGTAATTATTATTACGTATATTTGTTTTTTTCAAACATACGAACGTTTCGGGCCCTTTACAGGTCCCAGGACCATGGATAAACGAAGCGAAGTATTTGTACCCGCGTCAAAGAACATATAGCTGATGTCAAACACCGTCGCTTAGACAAGTCTGCAGTCTGAGAGCATGTCATGGATAAACCTACACATTAAATGAAGTTCAACAAACGCCAGGTCCTTGCAAAAGAAGTCCGTTATCTACCCAGGATGCTGCGAGAGGCCATTGAAATTAAAAACATCCTAATTTCAACAGGGAAGATGGTTTCTCCGTACCACCAGTTTGGGATTCAGTATTTCCTCTGATCAAAAATTCCTAACAGACACTGCAGTACTAATTAGTATGTTTTAATCTAATTTCTATTATTAATTAATAATAAATTTAACTTAATAAAAATTCATTCAATAAAATAATTTGTAAAACTGAATGTAGCGTAAATTGGAATGTTTCGTTGTAAAATTAAGGTATTTAATTAATAACTTTTGTAATTATAGTGAAAAAATAGGGTGGTTTGCATTAATATTAGACATAACTGGTTGATGACTGTACCACCTCAGTCAACCGTGTCCAAGGGACCTGTAAAGGGCCCGAAACGTTGGTTTGTTTGAAAAAACAAATACACGCGATTTCAATCCGGAAAAATAGGTTCATTTCCTATGTGTAACAATCGCGAAAACCTAAGAACACGATATGTAATTATTATTAGTTACTACTAAATATCATTTTAACTGCCTCCGTGGCCGAACGGTTACCATGCCGGACTGCCACGCAGAGGTCCCAGGTTCGATTCCCGGGCCGGGAGAAATAGTTGTATGGCCTACAATTATTTCTCTCGTGAATTTGGGTGTAATTTGTGGTTGTCTATGTGTGTGTCCATGGCACCCGCGACACAGGGTTTTCCCTAGTGCGGGGCTATGTTGAGTGTGTGCGTTATTTATTTATTTATTTATTATCTCCTGCGCTATGCTGGAGTATTTTCTAAAAAGCTTGCGAAGTCTACATGAAACTGATTCTATTTTTAGTAGGGCCTAAGGAACCTACAATTTTTTAAAACCACTTATCAAACAAAATATTGTTAACATATATTTTTTTGCTGTAAGAAAAATGCCGTAGAACGGTGAAGTTTTCAGGTAACTTTTCTATAACTAAATCTGCAACTGTTATGGATAGGCGTGTCGCTTACCACCAGACACACGGCTTGTTCGTCCCGTCACTTGTTAATATAAAAAAAGAGAGCCAATGTCTCTTTGTGCACGAAGAGACTATAAACCGTCCGTGAGTCTGGGATCATTGTCAACATGAACAGCTTGACGTTGGATAGAGTCAAATGGATCAAACTGGTATTTGAGAGCTCCGGCCTAAATATGCGACCAATACTCCATATGGGGTTGTACCTGTGCTTTGTACAATAAAAATCGGAGACCAGGGGTGCTACTCTCGATCTCCGTCCGACATCCGTCCGAAACAATTACTGTCAAATAAGTAATATTCGACAAAATTAACCGCTCACGCGATACATGCAGCCGTAGACGCATACCACACCTAGAGGTGCCGGTGATGATTTTATACCGATTTATCGGATATCGCAGTTATAACAGGTAAAAGAACTAATACTAATTGCTATTCGGTAACTACTCTAGCAAACCATAAAGTTTTTAATGCCTGGGTCTGTCATTTAAAAAAAATAAACAACTTCAAAAATACGTCACGACAATCGTGTGTGTTATTGTTTGGGCTGGTGATTTCGGTGTTTATTTATTGAAAACATACCGTAAGTAGCGTTTTTTAAGTTTACCCTGAATATAAATGTTTATAAAGTATACTTTAAGTAGTAATTTCATGGTAAACGTTAGAACCACTCAAACGGAATATTATCATATTTACCCAAGTACACCAAAAATTTCATTGCTGCTTTTTAAGTGCAGGATTTGCGGTGTATTACTGCATTTTATTTGAGTTGTTTTTGTTGTAGTGCGGAGGGTATTTATTTATACAATGCAGAATAATAATTTATATTTATAAAAACTTGTATTTAAACTGAATCCTTTTCTAATTTGCGAAACCAAATAGCCGCCATTTTGCGGTAGGATGAGCGCATCGCGTGAGCGGTTAAAAGACAAGTGACAAGTGTCAAGTATGAAGCTTCATTCGCGTCACGCGTCTTTTCATTTGGTCAAGTATTGCTTATTTGGCAGCAATTGTTTCGGACGGATGACGGACGGAGATCGACAGTAGACCCCCTGGTGTGAAAATCGCTTCGCTTTTTGGAAGCCGGTTTGTCCGAACTACAAAAATACGTAAGAGTTAAATATCTGGAAAAGGTAATAACATCATCACGTGAATGTTTTGGCATTAATATTCTTGATAAATATGATGCATTCGCCGAAAAATGGTGCACCGCTGGATGACATCCAAACTAATTATAAGACCGTAAATTTGGCCCTTCGAGTGGGACATTAATTTAGTTAGTCGACGGGCAGGCAGTGATACATTACTGGATTATCGCTAATGAGAATGAGTGTATGGAATGGGAGTAGGAAATGCGTGGGTAAATGTAAACAACTAAAACATGACGACGATAAAGAAGGCAATGTTCGAAAATTCATAAAATCAATAATGAAGACTGTGAAAAGTAAACATTTCCAGACCGATAATGCTTTGTAAATTCATGATTCATTTATTTGTGAACACGCAGGTTATACAACAACATGACATGTAACAAGACAAGTCAAAAACTGTATTTGGAAAACCTTTCATAGAAGTATTGCGTTCCTAGCATTAAGCTCTTGGTTACGAGGGAGCAGAGGAAAATTCCTAATCTTCGATTTGATTTTAGAGGGGTATATCCACTTTAAAGTTAAAAATAAAATATTGTATGAGTAACTACCCGATATATTCAAGCATAGACACTAATCAGAAACATAAAACAACAAAGTTTCCTCGATAGATAAAAATCACGAAATGAGCTCTAATTTTCACATTTTTTCGATTCATCCTCGAAATGCTACAGGTTATTAGGACAAAAATTAGATAATTAATTATATTTATGCATGATCGAGAACTGTCACTACGGACTTTTTTAATCCCTTTAGTTTTAGAGTTATTCCGCTAAAACGAATTTGGTACTTTTAATGCGCAAAATTCAACATCTCCTGTCGCATGTCACGCGAACTTCAGGCACATATTTGTCTCATAAATGTGGGCAGAGCCAACGTCAAAACTTTTTTGGCATGCTCCCTCTTAACTGGAACTTAGAACACGTCTTCCTACATTCTTAGTAGGTATTATTATACATTAAGTGTTAAGTAATATCTTATTTAAAGATATTACAATATATTATTTATAATAATTCCTGGATCATGTTATAATTTATGTATAAATTAATAGTAATAAGACCGTTTGTTACTAGTTTTGTCCCTAATAAAATACATGAGTACAAAAAAATATATAATAATGAGTAAATTACTTAGTAATTTAAACGTGGTGATGGTTGTTTGGTTTTATTGTAATGATGATAACTGTGAAACGTGACTACTTAGATGTCAAAATAAAAGTAATTTAAATAATGTAAAAAATAATCCAAGTGTCAAACTTTGGAGAACGAAGGGATGCGTCATTTAAAAATTCTGACACTTTTGTCGACCTTATCGACATTTTACGGACGGGGAAACTAACTAAGTTCGAATAAGTCTCGGGAAGGAGAGGTACTGAAAATCGCCAGAAAGCGTCTGTACAAATCTTTATATTCGTGTAATAGCCAGGGTTTCAATGGCGGCACCTTCAACATCCGGGTTTATGGCTTCATTTTTGGTCGAAAAACTATTGCAGCAAATTTTTGATAATTTTTTTGTTCCGACTGTTGTATTATATATTTTGTATTATAACTTGGTAAAGAATCACAAATAAGATTTTAGTAAATGGAATTTGGAACAGCTCCGACTGTTGTGGCGGTCGAGCAGGGAGTGACCGCGGTACGAAAACAAAATGAGAAAGTGAAGGAAGATGGAACAATTCAAATTTAAAATTTACATACAAGTAAAATAAAAAATGATAGCATACAAAAAGGTGAGACGACGGTGTAAGGAGGTCGCACCGTCACAATACCTCACGGCATTACGTCTCGCCGTCTGTTGTTTAGTAGCAGTAGAGCTCCTTGTGAAAGAGTTCGTCCAGGGAAGTACTGCCACCTTACCTATTTCTGCCGCCAAGCAGTTTGGAAGTGTAAGGGTATCGGTGAACTCACAGGCACATGGACCTTGTGAATTTATGTCTCTGGGTGACGGGGGCATTGGAAATGCGCCTCATATCTTTGCGATTTAATGCTCTGAGTGGCACTTCTCCACCAGTCACACGAATTGTTCGTTCTGCACTAAAAAATAACCTGGTATTTTATAATAGCAGGCGTCAAAAACTTACACAACTCTATCTATACTTACAAAACACAGAAGTATTTTTATTCAAAAATCACATAATTTACAGTTTAAGGACACTGACACATTGCTTTTGCTCAAATAGCTTCAGGAGAACTTCTTAATTTGTGGTTTTTGCACGACTGGGTCACCTTTTTTATTTGTTAAAATGTTTTACGAGACAGTTGAAATAAATGTGATGCATTCAGTGAGACAGTGTCCGCATTTCTCTTAATTTGCCCACGGATTTACAGCTTCACTTCCCGAGTGATCGTTCATAATTGCAATACGGAAGGCAGAAAAAATATTGGAGTTGAATATCTGCATTTAGAGAGATTATTATTGCGGTTAAATTTGTGACGATTTTTACACAAACTTTTATATTTTGGTAAAAAACAATTTGAAGTAGAACTTTAGATCAGGGCTTCAAGTCTCCTAATTTAAAATCACCTCAGTCGTGTGTCGATTGAGTGTCAGGACAGGATTTTGTACGGTTGGTATTCTGATCAAAGCCAAGAGAGATGGCTTGTCAATGCTGTTTTGTTCTGCTCTTCAATGGCGAGTCGAAGACATGTCGATGGTGTAATCTACCATACTCTAGCCAAATTTGATGTAGAATAAATGTCAACAAACAAAAACATATGATTTTTAGCGTTTTCATTTCAGACTCTTTCACAGTTACCAAAATTCTCCCGAAATTCAACTAGATTGTGGATAATACTAAATCTTGAAATCGTGTTTACAGTGTATTAATTGTATCAACAATATTAATTATTCACCCGAAATTTCAAATCACCTAAAATGACATAAAAATGACCAGTAATTAATTATTTGTAAAACTGTGTCAACCCTAGTGATTTTCTGATTTGAAATTCGAGTTCTGGTGGTAATTCAAGTTCAGAATCGGAAATAGATGCTGGATGATATAATATATGGTATATTAATATCAAATAAAATGTTACAATTTTGTTTCTCTTCATCTACCATTACCTACCACCTGGCAGTAAATATTAATGGAATGCAAACACTTATTTTTATTCCTAAATCACACGTATCAATAGGTATTTTGTAAACTTTATAATAATTGGCTAAATAAGTATTAGGTACTTCTACGTAACCCAATTACCTACTTAACTATTTAAATTCCAATTACGAGAGCAGACCGTGGGCAGTGCAAGCCTTATAAATTATAAGGCTTGCACTATAAGTTATAATGAACATTGAAAAAAAAATTCTTTTCCTATGCCATCATTGCTTGCTTAGCAACGTTTTGTATTAAATATTCTACATCGAATTTGGCTAGATTATAGTATTACCTAAGTTTAATTTGAAGACTAAATTGTTGATTAAACGAGATAAAAATTAGGATATATAATAAGTTCCATGGTAGTTTTTGTTTTTTGTAACATCAAGTGACGGAACGAACAAGTCGCGCGCCTGATGGTCTGCTCACGCCTGTCCATAACTATTGTAGTGCCACTCAGAGCTGTCCATAACAATTGCAGTGCAAAGATCTGAGGGGCCACTGCGCCCGACACCCTGAGACATTTCCCAGTTGACAAGTCCCATGTACATGTAATTTCACCAACACCCTTACCCTTCAAAACTGGAACGCAGTAATGCTAACATTATTGCTTGGCGGCAGAAATAGGTAAGGTGGCAGTACTTGCCAGGTCGAACCCTTTCATAAATAGCCCATCTGCTGCTAAAAGTTTTAGTAAGGCAATATCGATCATTCGAGAGAGAGAGAGGGCAGAGTGCTATCTGTTAGAGCCAACATGATAGCCAGCAGGTTTGTTCACTGTAAAGTTGTAATTTGAAAAAAAAAAAACCAATTTTATTTTCACATTTTTGAAAAAAGACATGAAAGAGAAACACAGCCCTACTTTTTTTTTTTCAGAAAAAGTAAAATGAAATACCTGAAATAAAATGACACACTAACTTCTGTTTGAAGAATATATATATATGAATACATGTATATATAACCTTAGAATAATAACGCATAGAAACCTAGTCCACACACGCTAAGTGAGGCAAATTGAAGCGCGCCAAAAGGGCTTACACGAGCGGGCGGGCCTTCAGTGCTCAAGGTCAACTTGCAACGCGAACAGCTCCAGAATTTTAGGTAAAAATGACGAAATGTGCGGTAAATAGTGTAAAAATACGTCAGATAAACATAAAATAGATACTAACATCACATTCCACAAGGAAGTAACGCGTTTCAACTTGTATTTTTATATAAATATTCACTAAAACCGAAAATTAACCTACTACTAAAACTAGCCTGTATATGTATATGAATGTATGTAATCTTCATTTGTGGTGTTACTAGAGTTACTACTGTAACAGTTGTTACCCACACTTGTAATGTCATCAAAATTTTCTGTGTCTTCGTTTCCTTCATTCAAATCCTACCGAATAATTTTATATAAGCGGCTTGCGAATAATTCTATGTGAATGTTGCTATATAAGGGTTGTGTGTGATGTGAAAAAAAAATATTGATGTCGCTATTAGATAAATACATAAGTAGTGTTTTTATCAGTAATCATCAAAGTAGCGATGCAACAGCAATAAATAGATTTAAAAAAAAGGCAAAATGTTAGAATTCGCGCATTTTCCCCACATAGCGTCAATCCCACAGAATCGATTGGGCAATCGAGTTGAAATTCCCCGCAATTCGAGGAATTCGCCACAAATTGACAACACTACGAGTGTTGCCCATTTATTTTGAGCAATTTATCTATGAAAAATATTATTAACAACAAAAGAGGAAATGTAGTAAAAGAATACAATTGTCATATTTTTATTTTCATACTTTTAAAAAGAAAACGTTCTCCAGAAAAAACGGTTTCTTTTCAAGCTTTTTTTTATTTATTTTTTTTCACCTCAGAGAAAAATCGGTTTTTTAACAACACTAATTCACTCGTCCCACGTCTCTGTACTCAAACAGCTTGTGAGTTAACTACACTCAGAAACAGTACAACAAAGCGGGTACTAATGGGGCTGCGTCACTACTGCAGTGCGTCTTGGATGTTTGCGGAGCGGCGGCGGGTGGATTGTTTCTACACAACGATGCGCAAGCGCTGCACGTTACTGGCGCGTAGAGTCGTTGTCAGCTCCAACACCATCCTGACCACAATTGCAAATAGACTCAACTGCCCGTACCTCGCTCATTGCGGCAAGGCTCATGTTATGCATAATTTGTAATATTTTATGACATTTAAGTTTTAAATATGACATTTAAAGTTTTTGTTATTAATTTAATTTATCGAGTTCTTAGGTTTTTGCGATTGTTACACATAGGAAATGAAACTATTTTTCCGGAATTAAATCGCGTATATTTGTTTTTTCAAACAAACCGACGTTTCGGGCCCTTTACAGGTCTCATGGTCACGGTTGACTGAGGTGGTACAGTCTTCAACCAGTTATTTCTAATATTAATGCAAACCACCCTATTTTTTCCACTATAGTTACAATAGTTATTAATTAAATACCTTATTTATAATACTACAAAGAAAACATTCCAATTTACGCTACATAAAGTTTTAAAAATTATTTTATTGTATGAATATTTATTAAGTTCTATTTATTATTAATTAATAATAGAAATTAGAATAAACTAAAATATATTAATTAGTACTGCAGTCTTATGTCTGTTTGGGATTTTTCATCAGAGGAAATACTGGTGGTACGTAGAAACCATCTTCCATGTAGAAATTAGGATGTTTTTTAATTTCAATGGCCTCTCGCAGCATCCTGGGTAGATAACGGACTTCTTTTGCAAGTACCTGGGGTTTGTCAAACTTCATTTAATGTATAGGTTTATCCATGACATGCTCGCAATTTTGACATTTGTATTTATTATTCGAGTTTTGTTTAGATTGTGATTTAAAAATTTTGATAACTAACAATTTTAATTCATAGCATTGTTACTTAATGAAGCTGGACTTTTGTTGTCTGAAAATAAATCATCATTATTATAAGTAATTAAATGAATGAATACCATCACTGCTATCCCACTGTCACTCTTTTGAGACGAAATTGCAATGGCAACTAGTTTTTAGCATAGTAACAAATATTATAATAACTGCAATTTAATCAGTGGCGTCTCAATGACGACAAGTGTCAATAGAATGTCAATATCAGGATTTTTTACGTTTGGTATTCTGCTAAAAGTTAAGATTACTGCCTTGTCAATAGCTAGCCATCGCCATTACAGCTACTACTACAGTTTTTTGGTATTCTGTTCTTCAATAGCGAGTAGATGGCACGCCGACGAATACGTTTACAAATATACAGACTTATACATTCCATTAAAATTAATACGACACTGGTTTAAAACTATTTTCATATGCTCTACATTCAATGTTTAGTAGCAGCAGAGCTCCTTGTGAAAGAGCTCGTCCAGGGTAGCACTGCCACCTTACCTACTTCTGCCGCCAAGCAGTAATGTCAGCGTTACTGTGTTCCAGTTTTGAAGGGCAAGGGTGCTGGTGAAATTACAGGCACATGGGACTTGTCAACTCATGTCTCAAGGTGCCGTGTGCAGTGGCAGTGCCCCTTAGACTTTTGCGACTGCCACTGTTATGGACAGGCGTGTAGCTTACCATCAGGCGAACGACTTGTTCGTCCCGTCATTTGACATTGTAAAAAAAAAAAAAGTATAATAGTCACATCCCTAATTATATAAAAAATTTGAAAAAAAAAATCATCATACAGTTAAAGAATTTCTGGATTAAGAAAAGCTATCATAATATATCAGATTTTTTCCAAGATAGGCATATCTGAGACACTGCTACAGATAAAGTACAAAGGTTATCTGTTATAATTATAAGTCAGTATTTGTAATATTTTTAGATGTAAATTTGTGGCATTAGAGCTCCTTGTAAACGAAGAACTGCCACTTCATGTAGGTATTAAAGCTCTTAGTTACAGTGCTACTGTTATGAACAGGCGTGTGGCTTACCACCTGACACACGACTTATTCATCCCGTCATGTAAAAAAAATTTAAGCGTAGCACTTATAGCACATAAAATCTTTAAAGTGCTGTAAAAATATCAAAACCTCTACTATACGACTTTGAAACGTTCGTTTTTATTCATATAACTGTACAAGACACCAAGGGCAGGTTTTTCATTAGACCATGTCAAAAACATGATGATCAACGAGCTAGTTAACGAAAATGATATTCGCTAACGTTAAATCTGTTTCATCTGTTGCACGTTGGTAAAGCTGTTGGGTATTGTGTAGTTTGTTCGAGGTGATTAATAGGGACTTCTCGACAGCTTGGCAGCGGAGACTAGCCGCGTCCAAGGTGCATTGCGGTATTAAAAGAATTTGTGATTATGACTGGTCAAGTGGATGGGAATTTTAGTAGTGACATGCTATTTGAGTTACTGAAGCAATTCATTTAATCTGAGAGCATAAATAAAGAGAAAAAGAAAAGAAGGAACGATTGCAGAAAATTCTTTCACTTTCTAGAAAGTTCTTTGGTTTTCGCGATTGTTACTGATACTGCGTCCTAATCGTGTCAGTTCCGAGTCCGCGAAATTACGGTCCTAAATGTCACAGAGATCATTTTATCTCTAAGTGTACAAGCGATTATAGTATTTTCTCGAATTCTAATCGTTCTGTATCCGAGACTATACAAATTCAGAAAACTCGGACCCACTGTGGAAGTCGCTTGTGCACTAAGTCCGTCCGATTCGAATGCGAGAATCCGAATTCTCGGATTCGAATACACCTAGAGAGCATGTCACCTAGAGATCACACATAGATCACGTATTATGTAACAAACTCAGGGTCGTATTCCCGAACTCTACTCAATGCTCAAGTCAGGATTTAAGCAGACTTGAGTATGATTTCAAGCACTGGAAATACGACCCTAGTGGCAAGAACTTGAGTATGATTTCCAGTGCTCATTGCAATACTCAAGTCCTGACTTGAGTATTGAGTAGAGTTCTGGAATATGACCATAAGAGCCTTTGCGGCAAACTGTCTATATTGAAATACAAACTTCCGTATAAATCACTCAGAATGATTTATATGTTTCTTGCCGACTCCGTAATAAAGTATGGTTTATGTAGCTATGGACGCACTTATCAGACTCACTTGAACAATATCTATAAACTACAGCTATGTTTGTTAAACTTAATTGTTCTTTACAACGTAAAATCAAAGTTTAAGTATAACTATGACAAATTATTTGGTTACTGTAGAGATTTAAATGTATTTGATAAAGTTAAAATTCTATTCGTATATCAGAAATTCTGAACGGTCTACCAGGCGCAGTGCTAAGTAACATTGAGGGTAATGTCAAGAAATGCAAAACTGTTTTAAAGAGACACCATCTTGGTTTGTTGCATATTATCTATAGTACTTATGTAAATGTAGATATATACTCTATAATTAATTAATATTATAGTGAATTAAGTTAATTTAAGTGTCGAGCTTGTTAGCTCATCGCTAGGTGGTTAAACCACTAAGTTTTTTACCTGGCGATAAAGAAGCGTCGTTTTTTATAAAATTTGCTTGAAATAAAATAAATTAAAAAAAGATAAAATGATCCCTGTCACATTTCGGACTGTCATTTCTCGAATTCGGAACAAATACGAACCCTACGTAGTGCGCAAATGCTCTCAATGCACAAGCGACATCCGAGACTAACACAAATCTAGAAAACTCGGACCAGTTTTCCAGTTTTGTATTAGTCTCGAATTTGGAACGAATACGAAATGGATGCAATGCGCATACGTGCTAATACATAGGAAATGGAACTATTTTTTCGGATCTAAATCGCATATTATTTTTGTTAACAAACCAAAACATTAATAAGACTGCAGTACGAACTAATATATGTTTTAATTTATTTCTAATTCATAATAAATTAGGAAAAATTCATATTTAATTTTTTATTGAATAAAAATTTAAATACGTTGAATAGCGACATCTCTAGCCAGGGCTGGGAGCTGTAAAGGTGAAACTGGGTAACGGAATAATTAAGATTTCTCATAGATGGCGCTACGGCTAAAAAGTCATTGAAAAAAACAAATCCAAAGACCCGACAACAAACAGATTAAAAAATTCGTGAGGTCCGCTGGTAAGTTCCGTGGTATAGCGTCTGGCACGGTAAGCTAGAAGACGTCGTTTCGAATCCGGCCGGATCTACGGGTTTTTTCTGAGTGTTCGATCTTTGTATTAATAATTACAAAATTCATATTGTTAAAATAAAATATTTCGTAAAATGTAAGAAGCGTACATTCGAATATTCTTTGGAAAATTAAAAATAAGGTATTTAATTAATAAATTTTGTAACTATTACTAAGAACAGGGTGGTTTGCATTAATATTTTACATAACTGATTGATGACCTTACCATCTCATTCATGACCATGGGCCCTGCGCCCAAAATGTTGGTTTAAAGAAACATACATATTGCAGAAAATATTTCGAGGAATCTTCGATCGAAATTCGAACTAAACGACTTTTTAGGAACATTAACGAAAGAAGAAAATCGTTTTGAAGAATAATCGTTGTCTGAAAATAGGAGTCCAAAGTGGGTACATGTTGACATGATGCTAAGTGTATGGACGAACAATTTGTGCACCTGGTGGCAAGCAACAAGCCTGTCCATAACTGTTGCAGTCTCACTCAGAGCTTTAAATCGCAAAGGTCCGAGACAATGCGCTCATCACCCTGAGACATAAGTTGACAAGTCCCATGTGCTTGTAATTTCACCAGTATCCTTAATCTTTGCAACCGGATCGTATTGCTCACATTACAGCTTGGAGGCAGAAATAGGAAAGGGCAGTACTTTCCTGCACTAACCCTTTCACATGGAGTCTACTGCTACTGCATTGCGTTGGTTTAGGTGCGATACAAATAGACAAACTCAAGTTCAAAAATGTCTTCAGCTACGTCTTGTTCCACACTAGTGCTCTCGAAACTAAAGTAGGTAATGCAACCCAAAAGTTAATGCGAATGTAGTACACTAATGTTCTGATGACGTAACGGGATTTCCAGTGGTGTATTATTAGATTATTAGTTAACTGGTTCAGGGCCGGCACCCGAACTGGCGGTTCTCGGAAACGCGGCAAAGTTGCTCCAAAACGTTGTTCTTTATTAGTTCTGTTGACAACATTGTCGCTACGCGTTGGTTGTTACAATGTTTTTAGAACTGTTTGTGTGAAAGATTGATTGGTTTATTTTAAGGTTTAAGGGAGGTGGATATTTTAACTATGGCCCCAGTAGGCCGCCCTGAGGAACCCAATTTTGTTATAAATATTTTTTTTTACTCTTTCGTAAACATATTCTAAATTTTTAACTTAACGGTCAAGTCATTTCACTAATCTACAATGACACCTACATAATCGTGAATGTCAGAAGTGAAGAAATATTAAATGTTAGGTAAAGGAAAAACCTTTTATGACATTATGATGTAAAATGTTATTACAAACCCCATTATTTTAAAGACTTTGTCAAACAGCAAAAAATTGCAGACTACTGATAAAAAATATTAAATAGTATTGTATAATAGATACAATAATTCTCACATTTTCACATGGTAAGAAAAAAATTGGTTCTTCGACTAAAACATTCAAGAAACAGCAAATATTTAATAAGAAATAAAACATTGGAATGCGTGATAGATGAAAATAAATACCTCGAGAGTTTTAGAATGCTTGATAGTTAATTCCTCCCACGATTCAAAGCGCCATTCCTTTGATTCGTATTTTGGCTAATATGTTACATTGTCAAATGCTTTTGCTGGTTCCCCATTACGAGATTGTTGACTTTACAATACAGGCAATGGACTGAAAGTAAGTTGTGATAACAAAAGAAGCTAAAAATGGGAGAAACAGTCTAGAAAAGTTCAAACTATACAGTGTGGGTGTGTGGGTAATTGAACGACTCTAAGAGTATTGATACAAAGGCAGAACAAACACAAAGAAAAATTACTTCGGTCCAAATGGAGTTGAAACAGCGTCGGTCGTTTCAGCGTCGCTACCACTCTGCCAACTCAGCTTAGGATAGAGCCAGCAGGTCTTACGAATTTATCTATGTGCTTGTTTTGGAATTTTGTATATGGTTTTTAAACTGCTTTTTAGCCGGATCGATGAATTTTTTTAAATATAATAAATACACAGCGCGGAAATGACAATGTTAAGAAGGGCCGCCCACCCTTCGTAACATTTTCGTGACTGCGTTACGAGACTAGATCATGTCAAAACATCTACATCAGAGGCAGTTTTAAAATGAGGCCTATCTCGGAAAAGTTGCTAGAGAGCCGACTTAGGTGGTACCATCGAGTATATAACCAGAAATAGAGACGAAATAAGAGCCATCGATCCCTGGCAACTCATCAGGCAAATGGGCCTTATATCACTTTTATATATCAACTTTCGTTTGCACTGAAATCACAAATTAGAAATCTGAAATAGTACAGCGCCAACAACGGACCTGTGTGTACTTCACCGTATATTTAAAAAATATTCTGATTTATTGTAATAAAGATAATATCTATAACTATCGAGGGTTCTTCTATTCGGTGGTATGGGAAAAACAGCAAAACATCTGATTACAAAACAAACGGAATCAAATTTCATAGGTAATTAAATATTAAATATGTCATTTTTTCACTTTTCGTACATTATACCAAAGCTCAAATTAAACTGGTCAATTGTTTCGAATTCGTGCTGGCCAATCGGAGCGCAGTTGTCACAGTAATGATATGGCAGAATAGTTTTCAAAGAAATTAAATGACATTTCGTCTCTATTCCTGGTTATATACTCGATGGGTTATTATACAACTTCTAAAGGTTATTATATAATTTCTGCATACTTGGATGACAAAAATCCGTGGTAGTAACCCGTTTAGCTCATGAAGGTAGTCTCAATCTGATGTTTCAAATAAAAAAATATTGTAAATGTTATTTACAAAGAGCAACCCCTAGAGTCTCTTGCTCATTCTTCTCAGGGGAATCTGCCTTACCAATGAGCGGTAGCGTTTAACCATTGTGACGATTTCAAGTGTAATAATGCTTACCTATGAAATAAAGATTATTTTGAATTTGAATTTGAATTTGATGGATAGTACGGACATCATATGCGACGACCGGTTGATCACAGGAAAGTCCTTGACATGAGTAACCAGTCCAAGAGACGTGGTAGATCCCTCGTTAATAACGATCGACGCGAGCAACAATTAAGACCACATACGACCTAGGACAGACAGTCTTGGAGAAGAGTAACCAGATGGTGGCCCCCCAAATAAATGGGAATAAGGCCAGGCAAAAGAAGATTTGTTCGAATACAGTGGAGTATTTTTACTCAAAAATAGATGAATCATGGTAATAAAAAGTCATGACACTCAGTTAAAAAATTGTATAGATAGATTGTGTTTTGCGACAAAACAATGTACGATTAAAACAATTGGGTCAGCAGGCAAAGATACAAATTGAAAAACGCAAGAAACAAGAAGAAGAAAGAACTCAACGGCAGTCCAATGAAATGAAAAAAAAAAGAAAAATTTCGGACTGCATAACGAAAAAAAATACAAATTAACAGTGCACTTGTAAAGATAATTTACGTGGTCATTCGTCAAGAAACGCCGTCATTCGTCACAGCATATAATTACACGGTCAGAAATAGACGCGTACAAATATAAATCTTGGGGAGTGTCAGGAAATTGTCATTCTGATTTATGCTCTAATTTTCAGAGAAAAGCTTCAAAAGGAGAAATTGCTACAACAATCTTTAACGATCATTAAAAATAAAATTATAAGCAAAGTAAAATCCCTACACAATAGTGCACAACGATCGTCATCATCACAGTAAATAAATTGGTCATCGATAATACTACTAGTATTTATGTGGTCTGTGGATAATACCTACGGTACACTAAATTAACTGAAGGTTTTCTTCAAATCTAGCAACTTAGTTACACTACTTTGTACCAAGTGCCGATTGATTTGTAAGAAGCTAATTTTAAATAAATACCTCAAAACTGCCACCTATGATGATCTATGAGAACTAACACAAAATGAACTGATCTGACGGTAACATGAATCGTTTAGGTTCGCCATCGTGTAGTTCAGTTGATTTCATATGTGAGTAAGCAGTTCCAAATCTTTGCGAAAGATGGCGCTGATTCAAATGTATGTAGCATTCTGTATATATTCGCAGGTTTGTGTTTTTATGTACGCAGCATTCATATCTTCATATACATTTTATCCATGTCGGGTGGAGAATAACAAACTATTAATAGACATTGTTATGAAGATTTGGCAATCTTCAGAACTGATTCATAAATCAAGATTAGCTTATTCAGAAATAAGCACTGTATTATTGCCATGAACATTGCTGTCTGTAGCTAGGGTTGTGATTCTTTAGATTTAGGTGAATCTTTCAATTTTAATGCTATCAAGTGAGACGGGATGAACAAATCATGCGTCTGGTAAGGGACAAGTTGGTCCATTTGGTCCGTTCAGATCTTTAAATCGCAAAGATCTGAAGGGCACTGCCTCTGCGTCAGTCACAATGACATAAGTTGATCAGTCCCAAGTGACTGTAATTTCACCAGCACCCTTACCCTTCAAAACCGAAACGCAGTAATCTCACATTACTGCTTGGCGGCAGAAATAGGTAAGGCGACAGTATTTCCCTGGACGAACTCATTCACACGATCAGTCAGACAATTCTCTGGCATTGGATTTATAGATCTCATTGACCTATGAGAACAATACCTAAAATAATCGTAATTATAGCATTGGATCTATAAATATATAAAATCTTGGCATACGCTTGTTGATCAAAAACTACGATGGCAAAGTATACATGACCAAAATTAGATTATATACGGTAGTATAATAAGTCGTCAGTGCTTATTATAAAAGATGTTACTACCAATTACACTGGTTGTCAAACCAATGCAGGTATAAAAATACAAAAAATAAAAATGTAATAAATAGAAGATTCGAATCTATCTATAAATTTGTCTCGACTGTCTTTTAAAATATTTTCTAAAACTTCTTATATCTAGCGACTGTTACTGTATTGTAAGCCACATCGTGATAAGCGATAGATTTAGAATTATTGCTTGATGAATGCAAACAACATGGCTACTGACAGAGAACATACAATTGAGAAAACAACGTCATTGAAACGGAAATGGATCACAATAAAATCTAGTAGTTGATTTTTTTATTAGCCGGCCGCGTCTTCTAATGCAAACATTCGCGGTTTCTCTATACTTAGGCCGAGTTAGTACACATATCGTATGCCCTTTTCTAATCGGGATAGGCAGAGGCCACAATCTTTCAATTCATCAGTACGCATCAGTGCTTTCATACACGCTCATCGGTTAAGGTCACTCTAGACCCGGTCCTCCTTTACGACGTCTACGATTTTGTCGTGTTAAGTACGCCTTGGTCGCCCCTTATCATTTGTAGGAATTATCTGCATTATTTAAAACTGCAATTTCTTATCATTTCACTGGCCTCGATTCAAGAAGATTTGTATATGCTAGACGAGAAAAAAGAAGACAATTTGGTCGTAATTTCGCTACGCTAGGCCCTTACCAACTTATTCGCCCCTATCCGTTTTATGAATATATTTCCTCAATCTTCTTTTATTCCTCCTATCTACGTGTCCGAACCACCCCAATCCCTAATTCCTTTACCTATCTTTGTCATAACGTCTTCTTCCACACCGCAACGCTCTCTCGTCATATTGTACCACTATTTGTGAATCAGAGTTACTCCAGTCATGTGTTACATATGCATGTAAGGTACTCGCTGATTCTTGCCCAAGTTGCGCCGACGCCGTACAGGAAAGGAATGGTACGTCGTGCGGGGAGTCTCCTTACGTGCACCTCCCAATTACTGAGACCAGCAATAAAGACGTGCTGGCAAAGAAGTCACATAGAACTAGACTATAATCGCTTGCATCTTGAATGATTCCAAAGCTTAGTGATTTTTGTAATTTGGAGCTCAACAATGACTTTAAGCCATGGCTTAGGTTTTTTAGCTAACAGACGTTTAATTAGTAAGCTGAAATTTTTGCATCTCTTAATGATCTGTAGGCACTGAGTAATCATTGATGTTTTTTTATAATATCAAGCGACGAGACGTACAAATCGTCTGATCGTAAGTGATATGTTCATCCCTAACAATTACAGTGCCACTCAGAGCTTTAAATCGCAAAGACCTGAGAGGTACTGTCATTGCGCCCGTCACCTGAAGACATAAAGATGATAAGTTCCATGCGCCTGTAATTTCACCAGAATCATTAAAAAAAAGCCTTTAAAAGCAGAACGCAGTAATACCAAAATTACTGCTTTGCGGAAGAGATAGGTATGGTGACAGTACTTCCCTGGCCGAATTCCACACAAGTCATGTTTGTTAATAAAGATAGTCCTGCATTTGAGATGGATTTATTAATGACTTAGACATCTTACACTGGTTACTGAATAACCGCAGAAGACAGATTGAGACCTCGCTCGGATGAATTATAGCCTATTACTTGTAGTCGTAAATAAGCGTGGCATTAAACTCATGTCGCACTATCATTCAACGTCCTGGCCTATTGGTCGCGAGATTTGAGCTGTCCCACGTTTACAAGGTCCCCAGGAAGCATATCCAAGCGAGGCCTCAAGTTGATTTCTGTTTGAACTAATGGTAACAAAATATTGTCCAAAATTATTCTATAAGAAAAAATAACTATCTTGACTATCTTTAAATCAATAATCGGATATCACAACCTATATTGTCACATCTTAAAATACGTTGGCGTGAGAAATGTTTATTCTTTCTTTTATGTAACCACCACTACATTATATGTGAGGAAGCTAAAGTTAATACCGATCCAGAATATTTAATTTTCTTCTTTTTGCCTATTGGCCGTTTTTACCTACAAACCAAACTAAATCCAAGGTGGTCAGTTGGTATTTAGCAGAGCCATCCCAAGGTGGCAGCAGTATTCCATATATTACTGGACCAGTTGAAGCAACTGTCCCGGTGTGAAGTAACACCTCAGCTTGGAAAGGATGCCGAGCTTCCTGGCTGTATTTATGGCCGTGGATTCAATGTATCTGCCGAAGTTCAAATTGGACGACACGTTCATTCCAAATAGCTGGAGACTGTCGGCTATGAGTGTGGATATGTCACGTAAAGTCGGAATCAGGTCAAAGGGTCTTCGTTTTGTGGTGCGATGACTTTTAAAAGACATCGCCAGAGACAGTAAAAATATCGGGAACATTCGGATTTGGACGCATCCTACAGCGCACTAGTCAGATTTTTAGAACCGCGTTCATAATGGCGCTCGGAATGCCATACAGTAGTGGACGAGATATTTTTTGGCGTGAAAAATCAAACAGATATGTTAATACTATTCTTGCCTCTACCCTTTCAATCCTCTTGAATACGGTCGGTATATCATCTTATATGGAAAAATTGACACAAATTGACAAATAACTTTCTCAGACAATATGTACATCAAACATTGGACACACAATATGTTCTACCTATGTAGATATCAATAATTTGTACAAATGATTGTTAATACTCACGTCCATGATGATTCTCAAGGTCTTTGCGCGCGCGCACCGCTCGAGCAAACTGCGCGGCTCCTGGCCCACCTCCCGCGTCAGCCACTCGCCGAACGCTGTACACACACTTCGTCACTGTACCAGTACACCCTACGCCCTACGTGTTAGCACTGGGGTTAGGTTGTTAAAATGATAAATAGGTTTGATGAAAAGAAGAATTTATTTAAATATATATACATAAGGGTTTTTCAACAGAAACTTTGTTTTGTAAATCAAAATAAAACAGTAAGTTTAGATGACAATGATTCAAATTTTTATTGTATTAAAAAAAGTAACGTTTGCCCTTGGCATTGGGCCGTTTTTTTTTCGAAAATTCGGCTGGAAATGCGGTTACGGTCAATGGATTACGCTATCGAGAGATGTTAACAATTCAATTTTGGCCTATTGTTGATATTATGGATATCACTTTCATGTGGTTTCAACAAGACGCTCCCACAAGTCACACAACCACCGAAACAATGAATTTATTGCAAATCAAAATTTCCCGATCGCATAATTTCACAAAATTCAGCCGTTAAGCGGCCAGATCAAACATGTGATTTAACACCGCTGGATTATATTTTATGGGGGTTTGTTAAAGACAGAGTCTATAGAACTTTGATGAAAGAATCCACATCTGTAACTGTAGTCGTGGTGAACATTTATCAGATATCATTTTTCATTCAAAATTAAACCTTACATTTTTTAATGTAATAAAAATTTGAATCATTGCCATCTAAATTTATTGTTTTATTTTGATTTACAAAACAAAGTTCTTGTTGAAAAACCCTATTATGTAATTAATACTTAATAGCGACACATCACATGGCTACTTGGAAAAATATTTGACATACGGACAAACATGCAAGCACTGACAAATACAACCATCGACACATGGAGCCAAATAAGGAGTTAAAATAATGAATATGACCATTGACTTACAATTATATGGACGTCGGGTCCGCGCTAATAAGTGTCCGAACTTAGAGCGTTAAATCGTATACAGAGCGTCATTCGCGCTTTAGTCTTCGTTTGTTCGACTGACACCGAAGCAAGCAAAATTAGATAGTACTGCGATGACATTACACTTTAAATTCAACGTTTTAGCTTTTTCATATTCCTTTACATGTCACTACGTTTAAATAGGTTGACTTGGGACATTTTTTTCGTGGTTTTTGTATTAGACCCGTTGTCCATTTATTTGTAAGTCAATGAATATGACCATAGTGTGGACGGTTAACTTGCGTATTTGCCATTGATGTGCGTATCGAGAGCGCGGTAACGCACACACAATATAAATACTTTGTCACATATGCTATTGTTACACATGATGGTTGTCAAACATATCAAATACACAAATACAAATTGCTATGTGAAGTGTCACCATAACATCCACAATATTCAAACTGGTTTTCGATAGTTCAGCAACTCATAATCCTGGTATAACAAAGGTGATAAAAATAAAAATGTGATAAAAATGTGATAAAAATAATGCGAATTACATGAAACAAATTATGTATATGTGAAATTTTATAACTTTCATATTTAAGCCAACAAAAAGTTAGGACAGCCTGGTCTAAAATGACGCATCCGATAAGAGTATGCAACGTAAATTGCTGAGAAGTTATTTACAATACGCAACCAATTTCAGTGTAATTTTCTGGTGCTAGGAAGTGGAGATTGCTGTGCGGAAAAATATTCAAAAAATGCTTAAAACCAAAAAACTATCTAAGTCATTTGTATGTATTTGTTTTCAAATTTCTGGTATTTTCAAATTGTCACATTTTTTTTAAAACTAACTTTGTATTAGACCGCCTAAAAACTCGTCTAGAGGTCAAACTGCAAATCATTCTGGTCACTATCTATGCAAGAGTACGCAACTCGATCTGTTGCAAGATTTCGCGCGTAGTCTCAGAACAATTTTGTTATAATAGTATAACATCCGAATGACATTTCTATCGCTTTACCTCGTTCTAAATCAACTGGGACCTTCTGCGAAAGTCCTAGTATTTTTGGAAATTTAACAGACCTGAGGCATGTGCTGCGGATGTACCTGAAATATCGGTTCCAACTGTACCTAAAGCATCACCGCTCTAGCTGAGGTACCTACGTCCGTGCCACAAGTAGACTTTTCTCGCTCTCGACGAGCAAAGACCCATACATACCGAGAGAAAAAAATCACATTACCAGAAAGGTATGGAGGTAATTAATTTGTGCATCCGATAAACGATCTTCTTTCAAAGAGGTGTTGCGTACTTTTACCCATAGTACATGTTACTACGTAAGAGTTGGATAAGTAGACTATTAAATAAAACAATACACGATACATATAATAAACAATATTTCTAACACGTTTTGTTTTCATTCTACACCATCTCAAACATTATGTGCGTCGTTTTAAACCAGGCTACCCTATCGACTAATTTTGTTTGTAGAATTTAAGTCTCTCTCATGAAAAGTTGTCATCTTGCAGACATGGTCTTATTATACAAGGTTGAGAACAAATATCGGAAATACTCGTTTATAATAGATAATATTTTTGGAATTGTACATTAAATTTTTAAATAAAACCTATTGCTTTTCACATAAGATGTTTTCCAGTTCAAACATTGCATTTGAAAAGAGGCTATAACCAAACTTAAAAGTATGATAACGTTGTTTATTTTATTTAATAAAAAAAATGAAATGCAACAACATTGAAATATTAGTAACTTTTTTATAAAAGAAAACTGACCTCAAAAGCTTGAGGAATTACATCTGTTTGCCAAGTTTTATTAAAATCGCTGAACGGAAATTGGATGAAATCATTTGCCACTCTTAGAGGCGGAATAATTTCTTCAAATTTAAATAGGACCACCACGAGTACCCCCTTTCGCACAAAAAAGAATCATCAAAATCGGTTCACAAATGTTAGAAAAATCGCGTACCATACGTACACAAAAAATAGAGCCTATTTGAAAATATCCTCCTTTTTTGAAGTCGGTTTTGACGTAAAGAACATAATAATAATGGTATACTAAAAAAAGAAGGGACAAAGTTATTATAGCTACTACAAAATGAACAAATGTGCGTAAAAACTAATGAAACATAGTAAGAACAACAAGCAGACGAACAATAGGACACGAACAACACAAGGAAAAGGTAGTGTAGAGTAAAATACCGTATAAGTAAAACAGGTTGTTTTCAGTGCGCTTTCACTACATCTAATTTCAATCGTAAATTGAGAGCCAGTAACGTCCTAAGACAAATACATAGGTAAAACTAACCGTAAGGTAAGGAAAACTGACCTGAAAATTACCTACTTGCCGGTAAACTTTAAGGGAAATTGCATTGGTGATAAAACTAAAACTTTAAAAAGATATACACAACGAACTCGCATATGAAATGAAATTGAAATCAGAAAACAATCGAACATTACTGGCTCCCATTTGAGTAGCAGGAACTTGTCAGAAACATTCACATTCTGTAAGTGTATCTAAAGGTGGGTACCCACTAGGTTCGCGCACCAACTCTAGTCCGCGCATCTGCAACCTCTCAAATGGAGACCTGACGCGCATCACTACAACCGAATGTTCCAATTGGTTTGCGCATCAACTATGCTCCTCTGCTCCGCGCATCCGCAATTGGTACACAGTTTTTATTTGAACATTGAGCGATTATGTTGTCCGCAGAATGCTTGCGTCCACGAACACGCAGTGCTCTGCTTTGTGTTCGTGCAAAAACTGCTAAAAAGTCAGCAGTAATAGGATAGAAAAAAAAAAACACAAAATTAGTTCGATATTTTACAAGAAAACCGCTGTATTCAATGAGTACTTTACACATGCCTATGATTTTTTTTATATAGGTATCAACTGAACTAAATAGAACATGGATAGTGTGCGTTAAACAATTTCGGCTTTAATTTCTTTTATAAAAATAAATTCTGAAATAAGCCATTGTCTCTGGTGCACGATCCAAAGCAAATGAACCGTATTAGTACGAGAAAAGTTTTAAGCCGAAGTAGTATCGATGCACGGAGCACAGCTGGTGAGCGAACCTAATGGATACCCAACTTAATAATGCAAGGACGGTCAGCGTTTTGTAATAAATATAATATTTTGTTTTGCTAGAATACCATAATGCATATCTAAAGCTTGAGCAACAGCCAATTACAGCATCTAATATATTATTTTTTAAATGAACAATGATATTTCTCTTGTCGACAAAGATGGAATTTTGTACAGATGTCGTGCTCGTGACTTTGAAATTTAAGGAGTAATTAAGTCTGCCTGGTCACAGAGTAAAATCTAAAAAATGTTCGATATTGCTAATAAGTATCTTCTTCAAAGTTTTTTCTTTGCGTGTCGATGGTGAATCAAATGGATTTGAGATAGACTGGCCCGGCCAGTAAAGTCCATTTCATATAAGATATTGTGACATTTCAAATTTTTACGTTACATGCATTCTATTTCTAACTAATCTTTCAACTAACTTATAAAAAGAAATAGTAAATTTGTTATAATATACCAAAAAAAAACAAAAGTCGTTGAAGTTGTAATTTTAAGTAAAAATTACAGCATAATTAAGTAGATAGAAAATTAAGCAGTAAAGTTAAAAATAAATTGCCCCAACTACTTGATGCGTAAAACGGAATATTTTTCCATAGAGATTTACACCATAAAATCGATAAATCGAATCGACTATTGTACATCTCGTTTCAATACAAGTGCATACACCTTGTATGCGGGTCTATTTCATTAGTTTTGGGTTTTACATAACGGTTTTGGAGTAATTATTCAAATTTCGCTTCTGCAAGTTTTTTCAATAGCTAATTACATCGAAAAACTGTTAACTGCAATTCGTCTGATAGCAGCTTAAAAGTTCATTTCACATAGTATGGGTACGGTGACGTTTGAAATTTGAAGTTTCTAGGGATGTAAAATAATGAAAAATAAATCGATTTTAGTATCTTATCGAGGTAATTTGTAACGAAGAGAGAATCGACTTAGGACTATAATTTAAGAACAAATAATAAACAACATAAGAAGGATTCGATTATTGTGTTATTAAGTTATGTACTAAAATACTACACAACAATAAAAAAAAAATTACAATAACCCAACAACAAAGCATAAAATCAACAGCAACGAAATGGATTTCAATAATTATTCCAAAACCGTTAAGCAAAACTCAAAACAAAAGAAATCGACCCGCATACAAAGTATATATGAATCGAGATACACAACAGTCGATTCGATTTATTAATTCTATGGTGTCAATCTTTATGGAAAAGTATTCCGTTTTACGCATCAAGTAGTTGGGTTAATTTATTTTTATATTTTTCATTTCTGTTCCTATCTACTATTGTAATTTATATTTACAACTCCGATAAATATAGTTTGTTTTTGGTACGTTATAATGGCACAGCCATCCTAAGTGAAATGGCCTGTATTTACAACACAGGATAGAGCGTCCTGGTGCCAATGTAGCCTGTCCCCAAATAAAATGGGAAAAGGACAGGAAGAATAAGAAGTACAGCTATTTAGTTACTCCTCATTATGTTTTTTTTACAGAAGTGAAAATGTTATCAATACCATTGTTCATTTTAAACATTATAACAAACACTGACCTATGGCTTCTGGGGTCAAGATGTCTATGTCGTGATGTGTATCCATTTTGTGTGTTTTTAGTTTATATTTTTACTATATTTACCACTGTGTCACGTGTACACTCTGGTTTATCGTTCGTATGCAATACACATTTAACACTGTTGGTGTTTAAATGAACTTTGTTTATGTTTGAATTCGCTTTTATTTGTGTAGTTAGTTAGTTGAATTATTTTGAAAGTCGGTAATGTTTTCATTGTATTTTTCAGCACTGTTTAGAATACTGTATAAGCATTCGAAGAAATCAGCAATAGGTTTCAGATTATCTGTTTTTATGCCTTTATCTATTTCTTTCTAAGTCAAGCTGACTATTACAATCCGTTTATACTTTCTCCTTTTACTGCAAACTACGCCTGGAGAAATTTTATTTGTATAACGCAAAGAGAAACATGAAATACATAAAGATATAGTGACAATTTCATTTATCTGATCTACTTAATTGAGTCATTTATGAGTTGTACCTATTTTAATGCGCGTCCACAATTTTTTATTTTCTTATAATTTTATTTGTAATTTTTATTTTTAAATCGGCCACTTCAAAAATCGTCCAGTGAAAACCAGCGCTGTGGCTCCGCCGCAGTGTTTGCTGAGCTGGGCCCTTTTCTATATAATATTGTTCTTGTAACATGTGTTTGTGCTGAATAAATTTATTTTCTGTCTTTCTTTCTTTCTCTCTTTCTCTCTATTAGTCATTTATTAATCACTCTTAAAAAAATATGTTTAATTATAAAATACCTTAATTACATAACTAATGGTTTGACCTACTGCATCTCAAGCAGAGGCCGTGGGTCCGAATTCGGACTCGCACCTCTGAGTTTTCGGAATTTATGAGCGAAATTAAATTAGAAATTTACCAAGAGTTTTTCGGTGAGGGAGAACATCGCGACGAAATCTTCACGTCGAAGAAGGTTCGCAACGCCTAAACCCTCACCTGAGAGGAGACCCCCACCCAGCAGTGGTACGTATAAATGGGTTTAAGATGATGATGAATATTGTCATTGTATTTTTGGTTTCTTTAAGACAGTTTGGAATATTCTAGCATTCGAAGAAATTGGGAACAGGTTTTAGATTGTCTGTTTTTATGCCTGTATCTATTTCTCTGATTATTTAATCATTGTCAAACAGTCGTCAAACATTATAAAAAAATAAAAAAGTCAAAACACTTTTTTAAAATTAAGTGTTTTATTGAATGTCAGGATATTTCACCACCATGCTATTCAATTATTTTGTTGTTATAATTATTAACACAAAGATCGAACACGTAGAAAAAACTCCTTTGATCCGGCCGGATTCGAAACGACCTACCTACCTGACGCTACCAAACGCTATGCCAACTGAGCCACGGAACGAACCAGCGGACCTCACGAATTATTCTGCGCTTATTGTCGGATCTTTGTATCTGGTTTTTAACGACTTTTTGGCCGTAGCGCCATCTATGAGAAATCTGTGAAAGTATTTCGTCACCCAGTTAGGCACGTTTACAGCTACCAGACCTGGCTAAAGATGTCGCTATTCACTGTAATTAAGTGTATTATTGAATGTCAGAATATTTTTTTACACAACAATATTCAATTATTTCTTGAGAAATTTAAAAATGACTTTTTAAAATTATGTTCAATCATAAAAATGTTGATGTCTGTCTTGATTACATCAAACAAGATCTTGTACCAACGTTCATTCACAAGTCGTAAAAAAATTAAAATAGAATTAGCTATTTGTCATTCGCCACACTCTTATGTCTGAACTGTTTTAATACAGACGTCATAATTGTAATATTTAGATTTCGGAACGTGCTGCTTTGTAATTTAACTGGTATTCATACAGAAGTTTAGATTCAATTGGTTTAATCTGGCTTATAAACATAAAAGTAGGTGTCACCATTTTACTTAAATAATTAACGCAACAAAGATGTTAATGAGCAAATAAATGTTTCTCGAACATGCTTCGGAAATGTTTGCATTACTTTCAAAAAAAGGACCTACAAAAGAGCGTGCATCTCTTTGCCGACAAAATAAGCATGAATATCCATTACTGTCCTAAAAATATATCTAATAACAAAGAGCTATGTAAACAGACTAAAGAGAAACTATCATACAGCCAACTGTAATTGCGAGAATTAAAAAAAATACTATTGTCTACGGTATTGTTTATTTTGCGTTTAATTGTGGTGCACGAATATAGATACCTGCACCAAATGCTGTTAAAATAAACAAAAGTGTACTTTGAAGTTCTTTTTTGTTATTTTTTTGGATGTTTTAATATTTTCTTCGCGAAAATGAGTTCCCTTGGACCGAAAATGGGTGTAAGTGGCATTTTTATCAAAATTAAATTTCATACATATTCGGGATCAGGAAATAAAGGCCAATCTAACTATTTTTTTGTGAAAATAATTATGCGCAAACGCCTTTAAGGACTACCCACACACATCAGGGTCGTGCCCGGGACGTGGCCGGGGCGTGCTAGTTTGCATGAACTGTGGGCCCGTCCCGGCCCCGGCCCGAACACGGACATGTGTCATTCGTCATTCATACCAAATATACGCAACGATATTTTTTTGAGCCCCTGACGGAGCACGGCCCGTCCACGTCCCGAGCACGGCAAATATGTGTGGATAGACCGTAACCCTTCAAAACCGGAACGCAGTAACGCATAAATTATTGCGTGACGGCAGAAATAGGTAAGTAGTCAGTACTTCCCTGGACGAACTCTGTCACAAGGAGCTCTACGTCTACTAATTTTTTTACCCGAAAGATGGAAAAAATTTGTACATCAACATGAATAATACATATGATTAGAGTTTGATATTAATTTTTTTTAACGTTTTTCATTAATATTTAGATACCGCAAGAAATTGTTGACGAAAACTCAATAAATATATGTAACACGATTTTTGTTTTTGGGTTACCCATATCTTTCTAATTGGTTCGAACATTTTTGAGTTTTCTCTTTATTTAAAGACAAAAAGGGTACATTATACTTAAAAATGTATAGCATATTTCATCTAAAATTCTATAGATTGTTGACAAAGAACCTAGAAATGTGTAGATTATTTTAAAAACTACTATGTAGGTATGTAAATTGGGAT
Organism: Hyposmocoma kahamanoa; assembly: GCF_003589595.1. NCBI lineage: Eukaryota > Metazoa > Arthropoda > Insecta > Lepidoptera > Cosmopterigidae > Hyposmocoma > Hyposmocoma kahamanoa. Next base: position 22,715,140 of record NW_020653851.1, on the reverse strand, counting down.
ATGGCACCTGTCAACTTATGTCTCAGGATGACGGACGGACGGATCTATGCAATTTAAGGCTCTGAGTGGCACTGTAACTGTAAAAAAATGGACAGGCGTGTAGATTACTATCAGGCGCACGACTTTTTCGTCCCGTCACCTGATGTTATTAAAAAAAAAAATTGTGACAGCCACTCTCTTGCTGCTCCAGAAACTAATACTGTTAAACCAGAAACAGTATCTTTTTGAAAATGTGTTATATAGAATTACAATTAATTCATAATATGAACGCACGGAATTTACCAGGTAAACTTGGCAAAGTTGTCATGGCACCTGTGGGCTGTTAATTCCTCAAGAATTATTCGTATTTAGCGCATGCGTCGTTTGCAGCATTACTATCTTGTGACGTGTGTCGCAACGTGTCACCGTGGTGCCAACAGATCTATGCCAAACAGACGAATACTTGAACTTGAAGAGCAAATATTGTGAAAATATAGTATTCAAGATCTTTCAGACATGATCGGTCAAAACGTTTTACACATTCTGTGGCACCAAACTAAGATTAATGCATTGCATTCCATTTATCGTCTGAATTCTAGATTTTCACAATATTTCATCTTAATTACAAGTATAATATACAACTTTCATATTTACTGTTTTATATGTAAAAATAAGTGCGCATTTGATCTAAATAAATATTAGACAATATCACATACTTCGCTCTGAACCCAAAGTAAGTAGCTAAAGCACTTGTGTAATGGAAATCGAAAACAACGACGGCACCACAAACACCCAGACCAGAGACAATATAGAAAAGTTAGTTTTCTACACTGACCCAGCCGGGGATTAACCCTGGGACCTCAAAGATGGCGACACCATGAAAACCGGTGTGCAACCACGGAGGCCGTGAACCGCCATCTCACAATGGCGCATGCACACCAACGTTATAACGTCCAGGGAACAAATCAAAATTATCTTTCGTTTCTTAAGTTTATTCTGTCACCCCAAGGTTTTGGAAGAGATTGCTGTTTAAAATAAAATGTATTTGTATAGTAAAGGTTGTAGTTACAAGTAAATTATGCTAAATTTAATAGACAACAATAACAACAACTTTTGGTACCCAGCTACGAGTCGATGTGATATCGGAAACCACAAATTCAACTTAATGCCCTGAAACATTCATCTTTGCAATGATTACTTCCGCCACAAATGAACACTCGACTATTTGCTCTGACTCAAAACGCATTGAGTTTTAAGTTGATTTGTTGTTATTTACAGGCAATATACATCCGGAAATTGTTGAAATAACTGTTTGCTTACCAGAAAATGTATATGTAGAGTTAGAGGTTTATTATTAGTTGTCTATTTCAAAAACAGGAAGCAACCGCCGGCTCCGACGTTTCTCACCATCATGGCTGTGAGAAACTTCCTTATCTTACACGTATAATAAACTTTTAGACGGAATTAACGGATTTAAGGTGTTTAGATTACAAACAGTAAAACAAGATTCAATAAATTTTAAATATATACAACCAACATCATTGAAGGCTGTAATTAACCAAAAATGAAGTAAACAACTCAAGGTCTTCCTATTCGTATTTAAAGACGTGCTACTGGAGAATTTCACAGACATGTTCAGATCTGTGACATATACCGCGACATGGATTTATGGGGTTTATACTATTACAGTTTTAGCATTAACAATTAACGAAATCCCAACGTATTTTGGTAATACATATGTAATCAAGATTTTGTTCATAATAATTCATGATTCATTTGTGAAAACACAGGTTGTTATAAAAGCTGACATGTACAATAATTTTATTATTAAAAAAATTGATCTCGAACGTTTGTGGAATTACATCTATTTGCCAGGTTTTATTGAAATCGGTTACCGGAAAGGGCTCGAAACCCGCCACCCTTAGAGGGAATATTTTCTTGAAATTTATATAAGACTATTAGTGAGGTACCCTTTTTCCAACAAAAAAAAATCGAAATCGGTTAACACATGCCCCAGTAATCACATAACGTACAAACAAACCATCTGATAAAACATTAAGGCACCGGCTGAAAGACCTTTTCTTGGAAAACCCTTTATACTCTGTAAATGAATTTATGGACCTGGAAATGTAACGCTATTGAGTATTTCCTATTTTATTTTTTATCGCATTGACTTACTTTTGTATATTTATTATCAACTTATGACGATCCTTGATGGAGAATGATATTTGATATGTAATTTAATGACAATAATATGCACTGTTAATACATAGTGTATTAAATCAAAAAGGGGACTTTCTCAGAATCGATGAAAAACGAATTACTCACTTCCCGCAAAAAAATCATTGAAATTTATATGTTATGGTTTATTAGAGATACTTAAACAATTTCTCAAATATATTTAAAAATGAAATGGAAAAAATAATTCCAAGTTTTTGAATAGGGATTATTTTGGCCAGAACTAGCTCACATAAAGTGTGTCGCATTTGGAGTTAAGTCAGTTTGTTTGACGTGTAGAGAATCAAATTTTACGTTCAGTAATGATATAATATTAAATTTCACATATTTTGAGTTACAACACTATTGTAAAAACAGTGCGGATTCATCATCATTTCCTAATTATTGTGAATTTTTCGTATAATTTTCATTCTACTATGATCTCAATAAACTTTGACATGTAGTGCAATTTATACTGTAATATTATGTTCGAGAAATCAATGAATCTGAATCTGTATAAAAAATACAGTCGAATTGAGAACCTCCTCTTTTTGAAGTCGGTTAAAAATAAGAACAGTTTCACTGTGTCCAGCCAAACAAATATACAAATATTTACATTATACGTTCACTCCCATGCACTTCGACAGAGTGAACCAGGTGTAACATGTTTTTTTTATTTAATAAGTCAATAAGTAATATGTAGGTAGTTTGGTTCCCGAAAAATCAATTTGGATAAAGATTTCTAGATTTATTGTGTAAGAGATATCGACTTCTTTGGTTTTCGTGATTGCTACACATGTAACTATTTTTTCGGATCTAAATTGCTCTTCGTAGGTCCCATGGTCACGGCTGACTGAGACAGGATCTGTAAAGAGCTAGAAAAGTTGATTTGTGGGAAAAAACAAATATATGCGACGTCGATCTGAAAAAATACTTTCATTTCCAATGAATCAGAGATATTTTAATATAGAGTGTTATATTAATTCGTAGTACAAGTCTTTTTTATAATATTAAGTGACGGAACGAGCAAGTCGTGCGTCTGGTGATAAGCAATTAGGTTATCCATCACAATTGCAGGGCCATTCAGAGATCGTAAAGTCCCACTGCCACTGCACCCACCACTCTGAGATACAAAGTTGAGAAATTACAAGTGTCTGTAATTTAACCAGCAGTTTCTTGTTTTTGCTGCTACTGTATGATAGACACGTGCCTTACTGAGAACCAGATGAAGTCCGTGCAAACGGATTGATCTGCTGTTAGGAGCTGACTTAGATGGTCCCTGCGCGGGCATCCTCGCGCAGGTCATAGTATAAGTCTCGTATACCCTATCCGCTCACGCGATGCGTTCCTCCTATTGCAAAATGGCGGCTATTTGGTTTCGCAAAACAGAAAAGGATTCAGTTTAAATACAAGTTTTTATAAATAAAAATTATTATTCTGCATTGCTAAATAAATACCCTCCGTACTAGCAACAAAAACATCTCAAATAAAATGCAATAATACACCGCCAATCCTGCACTTAAAAAGCACTAATTAAATTTTTGGTGTACTTGGATAAATATGATAATATTCCGTTTGAGTGGTTCTAACGTTTACCATGAAATTACTCCTTAAAGTATAGTTTATAAACATTTATATTCAGGGTAAACTTAAAAAATGCTACTTACGGTATGTTTTCAATAAATAAACACCGAAATCACCAGCCCAAACAATACACGATTGTCGTGACGTATTTTTGAAGTTGTTTATTTTTTTTTAAATGACAGACCCAGGCATTAAAAACTTTATGGTTTGCTAGAGTAGTAACCGAAATAGCAATTACTATTAGTTCTTTTACCTGTCATAACTTCGATATCCGATAAATCGGTATAAAATCATCACCGGCACCTCTAGGTGTGGTATGCGTCTACGGCTGCATGTATCGCGTGAGCGGCTAAGGGTCGGTAAGGAGGGTCACTGTAATCAAAATTGATGTAGAAAGATATGAGACTGCTAATGTATGATGTACACACGCGTCATATTTATTAATAAAGATAGTGTTACATTTAAGATGTGTTTATAATAAACACATCTTAAATAAATACGGGGCTTAGACACCGTACACTAATTACTGACTAACCTCAAAAGACAGATTGAGACCACGCTCATATGAATTATGAACCCCTATGTTTTGGATATTCCAAAGATTCATACAAAGCGTAACGTTTCCACATTCATACGGCGAACGGCTATGGCGTGTAATTCCTTGCCTGCAGACATATTCCCTGAACGCTACAACTTGGGCTATAACTTTTCAAGGCGAGAGTGAATAGGCATTATTTAGGTGTGCATGCTCCATTGTAGACCTCATAGTCACTATACATCAGGTGAGTTGGAGGTCAAATGCAAATGTAGTCGAAAACAAGACACGAACTTTGGAACGCAGCTCACAGTACTTCCCTGAATAAACTCTTACATCAGGCTCTCTATAGCTGTTAAATTCCCTTTTCATAAGACCGGGTAGATAAATTGGTGCGGTTGATTGGCACGTTTATTAATAAGTCTGTGTAAGGTATAGCATACAGTTATTTGTGATGTGGTATGCAAATTAATGATCAACCTGACAAATATTGATTTAGCGGCCAATAAGATAAATGGCAGCCAAACGCGCGCACGGCTAGACGTAAACGTAGGATTTATTATAGTTATCTATAGAAGTCGAAATAAGGTTTTGAGGTCGCATGATAGATAACGGAAGGAAATTAGGTTACTACTGACATCTAAATAAGTAACTTTAGATGGATAGCTTTCCAAATTTAACATATTAAGTCATTGACTTACAAATAAATGGACGACGGGTCTAATACAAAAATCACGAAAAAAATGTCCCAAGTCAACCTATTTAAACGTAGTGACATGTAAAGGAATATGAAAAAGCTAAAACGTTGAATTTAAATTGTAATGTCACCGCAGTACTGTCTAATTTTGCTTGCTTCGCTGTCAGTCGAACAAACGAAGACTAAAGCGTGAATGACGCTCTGTATACGATTTTAACGCCCTATAAGTTCGGACACTTTTTAGCGCGGACCCGACGTCCATATAATTGTAAGTCAATGTATTAAGTACTTAACGTAAGTAGAGTATCAGGGGAAGTTTGAAAGTGGCGCCCGTGATGCAAAAGATGAGAAGTAATAGGTTGGAGTGATAAGGACATGCAGAGGCAAGAATCTCATGTGTCGAGCAGAGTGTTGGGTATGAATGTGGAGGGATATAAAGGAAGAGGAACGCCAAAGAAAAGATGTATGGATTATGTGAAAGATGACATTGATAAGAAAGGTGTGAGTATGAAAATGACGGCTGATAGGGGACAGTGGAAGAAAAACACATCTTGTGCCGACCCCACCTAGTATGGGATCAGGACAGGATGAAGAAGAAGACTTAATGTAAGTATTATTAGACTTAATGTCAAGTGACGGAACTAACATATCTTAAACCTAGCGGTAAGCGATACGCTTGTCCGTAGCAGTGGCAGTACTACCCAAAGCTTTAGATCATAAAGATCTGAGGGGCACTGCCACTGCGTTCGTCACACTAAAACATAAGTTGATAAGTCTCATGTGCCTGTAATTTCACCAGCACCTATAACCTTCAAAACCAGAACACAGTAATGGTAACATTACTGCTTGGCGGCAGAAATAGGTAAGGTTTAAGGTAGTACCTCACTGGACGAACTCGTCGACTCATCTGTAGAACAAAGACCTATGTGTAAGGCGGCTTATTCTCAGGACACTGTACTATTTCTATCGCTGTTCTTCGCATGTGGATATCAGATCGATCTTTGTTCGATTTTATATTTCCGAAACGAAATAACATATATAAATTCTGAAAACACCTATAGATAAGTCTTTGTTTGAATGTCGAGATTATGTATTTATTCTCGTATCCCTGTATATTTAAAATATCAAGCTTATCACTTGATATTTTAAATGCCTCAGTGACCGAACGGATGCCATGCCGGACTGCCACGCAGAGGTCCCAGGTTCGATTCTCAGGCCGGGAGAAATATTTGTATAGCCTACATTTATTTCTCTCGTGAGTTTGGGTGTAATTTGTGGTTGTCTATGTGTGTATCCATGGCACCCGCGACACAGGGGTTCCTAGTGCGGGGATATGTTGAGTGTGTAAGTTGTTATTATTATTATTATAAAAATAGTTAAATTTTTGTTTATTGTCATATTTTGTGACAGACAATTAAAATTGTAGAAATTTACAACCTCCTCCTTTTCCAATTTCGTTAGAAATAGAAGGTTTAGCACACCTGCATTCACACTTTGACAATGACATTTTTTTATTTACCTTTTAGACATCTAATAATAATTCACATGTGACTAGAGAATTTTTATTCATTCGTAAACTAAATTAATTACAAATGTCAATCCGCAACGTAGGCTTCGTCAGGTAGACACAAATACAAATCCGCAATAGGCTTCGTCACATAAAAATTAATAATGCAATTCGTCAGTCTTAGTCATTTTTATCCACCTAACAATGAAAAAGGACAGCTCTGAATCTCAGCTGGTTCAAACGCCCTCATAACACTGCCAGCATTACCGCGCTGAATGGTCAACGAAATTTATTGCACCTAGTAAGATCCAGAGCGTGGATCACAGCCGCAGCATTGGATTATGAGTTTCCATTTAAGTAATTTTGTGACTAAGTCAAATCCGCGTAGTTAAATGTCGTGGCAACGGTTATCGTCGTAGACAATATTGTTATCAGTCCGTAGACAACATCAATTAATGTTTACTGTGCAAAAATTAAAGTCATTAGCCATTGAAATACCAAAGTAATAACGTTAAATCCCTTTCTTGTAGTAATTTGGTTCAATGCAGATACTCGCTTTTTACCAATAGGTACTACATGCCCGGATTTGCACTATACCCCACGATATGTTCATGTAAACTCATAGAATATTATATACTAGAAGATATTAGATCACATGCCTACTTAGTTAATTTGAAATAAAACGGAAACGATGTATCATGAGCGGACGGTGCATGAACTTGGAATGGCAATAATAAACAGTCGCTCGCCGTAAATATCCCGTGAAACAACATTATTGAATCACCTTGCGCAGTTCGTTAAAATGTTCTTCAATAAATTTTGCTGCGCTTGTTGAATGAAATATGCATTTATAAAATGATTTTTACTTACCTTCAAATACAAATACTTAGCTTTATATGAAATTGCATGCCTATTTTTATACCTATTGATTTGTACAGCATATGTTTCAATAACAAGATGTATCAAGATTGTTTACATTTAGTTAAGTACCTAAACAAATGGACCATAATAACAGTGAAAATATGCAACACTGACCTAATATCTAATGACCTAACTTCGACTTGCGTCACAGAGAAATGTGGAAAAATATACACGTGAAAATTATGACAGGCGTGTCGCCACCAAAACAAAATGGTGCGTATTTTCTTACTACGAGTGTGGTTTTCTTGGAACAGGTGTATAATGGGAGTGCGTTGGTATTTAGGAATTCGTATATTATTTCATGGGTCTAAAATTAATATATATCATGCCTGGTTCTGAGTGATTTCTTTTAATTATAAATTTTCGACTTCCATAAGTACAATTTGTACTGTTTTTTTAGTTAAGTTTATTGAATATCAGAATGTTTTACCACAGTGATAATTATTCTTTTTTGTGAAATTACGCCACTAGTTTGTTATAATTATTAATACAAAGATCGAACACTTAGAAAAAACACCTGGCTGAATGAAGAAATAGATTTCTCACAGATGGCGCAAAAAAGTCGTTAAAAAACCAGAAAGAAAGATCTGCAGCAAGCACACTGAAAATTTCGCAAGGTCCGCTGGTCCGTCTGGCACGGTTTGCTAGAAGAGAGATTTTTTATAAGTGTTTGAATTTTGTTTTTCTTTATATTTTACCAGGTATATTCTACCTACATATTAATCCTTCTCCGTGGCCGAACGGATACCATGCTGGTCTGTATATATTAATTTGTGATTGTCTACGTGTTTGTGAATGTCACCCCTCCATACAAGGTTTTCCTAGTGCGAGTATATGAGTGTGTGCGTTGACAAAAGGAAAAAAAGTAATAAAAATCTGTTCTTGAGCAACGTCGTCATGTTGCCTGATTATCGGTATTCTATAGAATATATCTCTCACGATGGCGATGGAGCATGCGTACCTAAATAATGATTATCCACTCTCGCCTTGAATAGCCCGAAGTTGTACCGCTCAAGGAAAATTTCCTGACTTAAAGTCTTCGCGGCTTCGCCTCCACTACAACATATCCGAGTCACCTATAAAGCCTCTTCCCACGCTTTTCAACTGAATCCAAGGTGGTAAGTTGGTATTTAACAGAACCATCCCATAGCCGCTCACGCGATGCGCTCCTCCTACCGCAAAATGGCGGCTATTTGGTTTCGCAAAATAGAAAACGATTCAGTTTAAATACAAGTTTTTATAAATAAAAATTATTATTCTGCATTGCTAAATAAATACCCTCCGTACTACCAACAAAAACATCTCAAATAAAATGCAGTAATACACCGCCAATCCTGCACTTAAAAAGCACTAATGAAATTTTTGGTGTACTTGGATAAATATGATAATATTCCGTTTGAGTGGTTCTAACGTTTACCATGACATTACTCCTTAAAGTATAGTTTATAAACATTTATATTCAGGGTAAACTTAAAAACCGCTACTTACGGTATGTTTTCAATAAATAAACACCGAAATCACCAGCCCGAACAATAACACACACGATTGTCGTGACGTATTTTTGAAGTTGTTTATTTTTTTTTAATGACAGACCCAGGCATTAAAAACTTTATGGTTTGCTAGAGTAGTTACCGAAATAGCAATTAATATTAGTTCTTTTATCTGTTATAACTTCGATATCCGATAAATCGGTATAAAATCATCACCGGCACCTCTAGGTGTGGTATGTGTCTACGGCTGCATGTATCGCGTGAGCGGATAGGTTGCAACAGTACCGTCCTAGTCCATTCATACACGATCGGATTTGTGATTGGTACAGCTTAAGCAAAGTGCTAGGGGCCTACTATAAGCTCTTAGAGCAATCCTATTTAAGCCTGTAAGTTGGACACAAAAACAATTCACTGTCCATGCAGTGTACGTTCCCCATTTGAATACCGTTCACCTTTTCTTTCATAGCAAAATCGTATCATGACGTGCCATTTGCCATTCAAATCTGTGAGAATAAGCAATTCAAAAAAAGTTACTCCGTGACTAACTTATTTTTAGATTTTGTTACATTTTTAAGAAATTTCGGTTAAGTTTTATTATATTTTCAGTTTCATAATTTAGACATTTTAGTTTGAGTTTCCAATCTTTAAAGTATTGTTGATAAATTATTGGCATGAATGTTATTGCAATTTTTAATAGGATTTTTAATCATTTTAATAATTTGATTAACCGAAAATCGTAAAATAACTTTTAAATAATGCCAAATTTGACTATAATTACAATCAATGAAAATGGATTCGCTCTGGACCTTTTGGAGGGAAAAGTGTCGTTTTTATTTTGACTTTCAATTATTTTGTGAAATCTAGTTTAAAGTGGAATAGGATAGTGCTATTGTACCTTAATCGAAGATTAAAACGCGAAATTGTACGAATCTCGAACTAAAATACCCGAATCGGCTCGTTTTAAGGAATCCCGAGTCAATCCAAGCACGCCGCCTCAAATTGCCTATCCTCTTTGTGGCGGCCATATTTACAGAAACATAATTAAACTTTATGTTTAGGCTGATGGCTTTGCCAAAGCCTTAATAAATAAAAAAAAATCAATGAAAATGTACGTACAAGATACTTTCCGATTATGTTATCAAATTACAAACTCACCTTATTATTTCAATGATAATGACTAAACATGATATGTAATTTTGTCGTACGACAAATTGTAAAGTATAATTGAAAAGTTACCGATATTACAAAACAACATAGTAAGTATAATTAATAATAAAATAAATAAAAAAATATAATTATTCTCATTTTGAACACAATCGGTTAATAGTGCTTGAACGCTCCTAGGATAGTACGTCTGTCTATTTCTTTCATGCCAGAGACAATAATAAACGTTTAAAGAGTAAAATTCATCATCCTGGCATGCCATTCCCTTTCAACTTTGTGGTCATGATACGAATTTAAGCAATTCAGTTTTACCACGTCAAGTGAATTGCATGGAACTTGGCTGGCTGGTTATAAGCTCATAGTAGGCCCCCTGGACTTTAGAGTCAACGGCTTAGCGGTGCCTACCTGGAAAATAGGGAGGGTACTGGGGCAGCTCACTCAAGGCACTAGCCCTTTGAGAACCGGATCAAATCTGTGTAAACGGACTGACCTGGGGTCAGGACTAAACCGTTAAGGTCCCTGGTAGGATTGCTTGCACAGGTTATAGTATTATTGTCGCATTCCCTGAGGGTCGGTAGAGTGGCTCACCATAAATAAAACTTATGTAGAAATGTTCGGGAGGGTGTCCCGGTGTAAAGTAACGCCTCAGCTTGGAAAGGATGCCAATCTTTCTGGCTACTGATAAACATGTATGGTTGCATGCAGCGCGTCTATGAACACCGTTATCTGATTTTAAAGTACAGAACATTATGCATACGTAAAATGACTACTTCAAAAAGGTAATATAATTTTAATAATTGCAAATAATAATGAGCAGCGAGCAATGAAGACAATGCAATGTGTTTATTTGTAGCAATGTAGCAGAGCGAACGCTACTTCGTCACCCGCTCGGAAATGTCACGATAAAACTATACTATGAATCATGGACTCACGCACGTGTAGTACAGTACCTACTTGGATTGCTTGCTACTTCTCCGGCATTCACGATTTTAAATAATTAATACATTTATTATTATTAAGGCGTTACTTTGCGGGAAAACGTTGTTAATGAAAATGGAAGTAATTTAATTTGCTACGCCGCGAACTCAGTGACGAGGAAATCGTGTAAATAGCTGCGCTTGAGTGATAAATATTGTAATTAATTCAGTAGTTAAATTTCCTACCCCATTTGCATAACATTAATAAAATACATCACATAAGCGTAACTACAGTCACAAATGCCACTACAAATTATATACCCGACAAGTCTTTCGACTCTCCACGAGGCATCCTCAGGGATTGTTGATTGTTCGCCGCTCGGTAGACGAATAAAATTTGTTTTATCTACAAACGTGTCATAAACCCTCTATGATGTGTTCAAAACCCGCAAATTACGACCAGCATAAAGATAAACTGTTCTGTTGGAACAAATTTCTTATCTGTGAAAATGTTATTAGATTGTATAATACTAACATCGAATTCGATTTTATTATTACATTAAAATTTCGAACATCTCTGAAGAACAAAACAATTTGATTCGACCTCAATTCTAATATCAGTCGAGATGAAGTTTTATTCGAAATGAAATGTCAATAGCATTGACTTACAATTATATGGACGTCGGGTCCGCGCTAAAAAGTGTC
>NW_020653851.1:22665139-22698424 GCF_003589595.1 Hyposmocoma kahamanoa | reverse complement strand
ATAGTACCATGTAAATTATTTAAAACTGAATATAAATTTTATAAGTAAGATAAATTGTGGTGCCCTGCAGGGTTACATGTCTGGACCCTATATTAATTTAAGAAGTTTTATACATTACCTATGTGATGCAAATATAACAAAGACAATAAAATGTTTATGTTTTCAACGTCAAAATGCATCATATACATATAACATCTGATTTATATATATCAATATAACATGTCCTTTCGTTTCCGATAGCTAAGCACAAAACGGATTCTTAAATTCAAAACAGACTGACAGTTATTATGTACCTACCTAGCGTAATTTTTAAAAATAATGTTGCCATATTTATTGTATACTGATGTGTTTGTTTTAGTTATTAATAAACTAACTGAAACAGAATCAAAAGAAATGTCAAAGATTTTTTTACTATTTATCTGTAATTTTTAATTTTTTTTTACATAAGTTTTTGATTTTTCAAAAGAATTATACATTGATTTGAAATATGGTATAATATTATGAAAACAATAAACATAAATATTTCATGACCTCTGTGGCCCAATGGTTTGCTATTTGATGAAATTAGAAAACCGGGGTCGATTCCCAATCGGAACAATTTAGGAAACGAACTTCTCTGAATTGATTCGAGTTTCGGTGTTCTAAGTGCCCCGAAATAAATTCCATTGCTCTGGTACTCATAGTACATGGAATTTCTCAAATTAAGACCACGTAATTGGTGTGATTATCTGGCACCTTATTACAGTCATTCTCGGACTAGTGTTCACTACCTAATAATTAGTAGCAGTAGAGCTCCTTGTCAAATAGTTCGTCCAGGGTAGTACTGCCACCTTACCTATTTCTGCCGCCAATCAGTAATGTCAGCATTACTGTGTTCCAGTATTGGAGGGTAAGGGTGCTGGTGAAATTACAGGCACATGAGACTTGTCAACTTATGTCTCAGAGTGACGGGCGCAGTGGCAGTGCCCTTCAAATTTTTGTGATTTTTAAGTTCTGAGTGGGAATGCAACTGTTATGGACAGGAGTGTAGTTTAGCATAAGGCGCTTGTCCGTCCTGTCACTTGATATTATAAAAAAGCCTAATTTCCGTGGCAATTTTTTATTATTTATGTATTTGTTTTTTTTATCGTACAATATTATTTAAAATTCGACTATTGTCTCGTGAAATATCATTTAGTTTTTATTTCTATTTTTATTGTGACTCGGCAAAATGACTGCACCGCGCCTGATGGAAAGTGCGAATACAGTCCAGAGATGAGAGTAACGGATGGAAAACACAAATATCTTCACTCCATCACTATCATATTGCCGGTCTGGCCAAATGCTTCTTCACACTACGTTTGAAGGACCCGATGTTATAGAGGGGAGGGAATACATGCGCCGGGAGTTGGTTCCACAATTTGATGGTTCGGCATAAAAACGAATTGCCAAACTTTTTAGTGCGGGACGGTATTAAACTGACCGTCCAACTGTGGCAACGCAGTCCGGCACGGGTGGTCCGCTGATGGAAAGGAGAGGAAGGGATAAGGTTGAATAACTCTTCAGAGCACTCAGTGAACACTAGTCTGAGAACCACCGATTTATTTTCTAGCTTTTCTTTTTTCTCTCAACCTGTTGGAGGGCTTTAACCAAACTTCCATTAAACTACAGTTTATTATCTATAATTAAGAATCCAACTATAGTTTATCAAACTTTTAACATACCGACGTAGATCATATATAATTCACAAATAATTTATTGGAATTAATGTGTCTCAGACAGTTCACTTTGATTAAAATTAGATTAGATTGTTAAGACAGCTTACAAGTGCATTAATGTATCAAATCTATCACAGCTATTTGATATAGCTTGTTAATTAATTAAATCCTTTGTTGCGAGTAGTCTATATAGCGTGTTTTGCTGTTGAATATTTATCAAATTTACGATTTAGTACGATACGTTATAAAATTTTAGATTTATATCCTAGGGCGAATCTGTGGTGCATTAATAATGCCACGCTATGCTACAGTCAATTTCTTTAGACCGCAGTTAGCCATCTGTTGCAATTAAAAGCTTTATCCAAATGCCAGCACACGGACTGATCCGCGTTCCACTATTCATTTCATACACTTCTTTCACACCTAAACATCATTCAGCAGGGTTCATTTTTCTCTGAACTTTGATACTAAAAAACTTTGTTGATATGTTTACTCGTGCTGTCTATATGAGCGTTATTGGTTTGATATTAAGGTCGATTATAAGATAATGAGGTGCGAAAGAAGTTGTTGACGGCAGCCGGGTTGGGCTAAAAGCGTTCACGTTGGCACGGCAGTGGGGCAAGGACGCTTAGCGCCTATGCACCGCCAGATTGATAGACCGATTAATCTTCGCTAAGAGGAACACAGCGTAGATTGACAATTTAGATGATATTTTTGCTAGATGTTCAGATGTAAGAGTAGGCTAATGAGCTCTTGTCAAAGAAAGAAAAATGGCAACACTGTTTTATGATGTGGTCGGATTCCCGAGACTGACAAGTTAAGAACTTTCTATTTATGTTGTTGAATCGTAAACGTATGTTGTGTTAGTGTCGTAAATATTTTAACAACACCGTTTATATCGCTAATATTTGCAAATAATTCGAAGTTTACGCGACCAATTCACGTGACCGATGGTTTTAATTGATCAATGTAGAGTCGACGAAAGAATTTCGCAAAGGTAGGTTTGAATGTGCTTTCAACTATGCAAGATTACATGTCACCTTGCTTTATTTTTGTTTTTTGTTTACCTCAAGAAGCTCAAAACATGTGGTATTCGATTCGATATTTGGAACAGAATGTAGTTTTACTTTTCCGTTTGTAAGCATTTTGTTTGTTGTTCAATTGTGTATTAACGTTTATAGTATGTTGGTTCAACATTTTCGCAAGAATGTGTCGTTTTCTAGTTTTCAATGTCACTGGTCACATTGTAAACAGTGTAAACTTATTGTGTCACAATGTGGGTCACTTGATGTGGCACTGTGTCACAGGGGGTTAGTCCACACTGGAGGGGAGAGGTTCACACTTGCGAAATGTTCGTGTTACGAAACCGTTCGATTGTCGATGCTCGGATTCAGATATTTCGGGCTGCGCGTGCGACGGCCGCCGGCACCCTGCTCACACTGCTCTACGCCGCTACACTTCTATGAAGCTTTAAATTCTTAGCCGCGGTGTTCTGTATAGATTAGCTTCGATCTAGCGCTGTCTTTTATCCTATATATATTAACATCTCAAACAACCAGTCAATACCTTGCCTCCAAAATAATCGTAATGGTTTTTTTTACAACTATGAATAATATTTACTCGTGGTGTCACAACTGCCAAGAATGCAGACGCGTAAGTTCAGCGAAGTCATCTTCCGGATAACAATCGCTATTTTGTTATAGTGCATATTTCTACGGCTGAGATTTATAAATTAATAATAATAACGCACACACTCATGGCCCCCCAAATGGCTAAGGACTTAAGCTCAAAGTTTAATTTAATTTCTTGTACAAACTTAGGGAAAGTTCGTTTTGTAAATACGAAAGTTAAAGTTCAATTGATAGCCTCAGTGGCCGAATGATTACTGTGCTGGACTGCCACGCAGAGGTTCCGGATTCGATTCCCGGGCCGAGAGAAATATTTGTATGGCCTACATTTATTTGTCTCGTGAGTTTGCGTTTGTCTATGTATGTGTCCATGGCACCCGCGACACAGGGTTTCCCTAATGCGGGGCTGTGTTGAGTGTGTGCGTTATTATTATTATTGTTAAGATTAAGCGCGTTTGCTCGCTGTATCCGATTCGTATTGGTTCCAAATCCGAAACTATACTAATCTAGATAATCCCAGTAAAAATACCGACTTCACAAGTCATTCATCCCCTATTTTGCCACCCTTAGAGGTGGAATATTGTCTTCAAATTGAAATGTGACCACTTCTGAAGTAATTACCCTCTTCCGAACAAAAAAAGAATCATCAAAATCGGTTCACAAATGCCGAATGCAAAAATTATCTCGTAACACATAAAAAACAGTCGAATTGAGAAGCTCCAACTTTTTTTTAATGTCACTTGTGCACTAAGTCCTATTAGAATCCGAGAAAATACGCATATCATAAAAAATTATCTCTGCGACATTTCGGACCGTCATTTCTCGGATTCCGAACTGATACAAATCGGGCGTAGTGCGCTAACCCGCAATCTCAAAAGTTAAGGAACCAAAGAACTAATACGTGCGCCATTTTGTTTTTTTTTAACGGAGTAAATATTTTCAAAAGATAAAAACACAAACATTTAAAAAAAAATTTATTGCAACACGTTTCTTAAAGTAGACCTTGTGGATGTACAACATTTTTGAAACAAAATAATCTTTTAATCGCCATGGATCTTGAGGCTGACATAAAAAGGAACTCTGAAAAAAAAAAGCAAAGGTTGTGGATGAAGACAACTTGATTAGTGTAGAAAAAAGTTTTCAAATTTCCCATAAAAAATGGTACCCAACACGAATCGCTTGTTGGCCGTACAGTCGGACAAATTACTATTAAAAATCCGAGTCAAATATTCTTCCCTATTGCAACTATACAATGTATTGATTTGCATTCTCGCCATATTTAGAGAGGTCACTCTATATCCGAAACTGTACCTACCCTAATCATGAAAAAGATAATTCGAAAAAAAAATTTCGTAAATTCCCATTTTTTATTTAATTGCTCGATACGACACTCCCCCGCCGACGCTACCCGCACCCCACCACCAAATAGATCTTAAATGCGTTTCTTTCTGTGCATTTAAGGTCATTGTACAAAATGTTTGCAAGTGCAGTGCCAGTCCCTTGACCTTTGAATGACCTTTGAATCAAATTTGTTTACCGCAATTAAATAAAAAATGGAAATTTACGAAATTTTTTTTCGATTTATTTTTTTTATTAATTACAGTTGAAGGAAGAGTACCACCAACACACGCGACTATGTCTCTATGGAGGAATCGTCTTTTTTGCGAATATTATACTTAAGGTGAAGGGGAGACTCAAAATAGACGCTTTAACGTATTTCAACCACACGGAAAATCGGTTTTTAATTGATGATGAAAACAAAAGATACCGGTAGTGAACTATGGGGCCCGAAACACGATTGACTAAATAAACTTTGCTAAGTTAACACAAGCGCAGCTATTTTGCATGATTTAACCTTCACTGGGTTCGCGGAGTAGCAAATTAATTTTTATTAGTATATCGTATACTATTACGTGTTCTATTTACTTCAATTGATATATAAAAAAAAAAATTGGTATATGTAAAGTACCTATTGAATGCAGCGATTTTCTTGTAAAATTTCGAATTAAGTTTGATTTTTTCTATCGTGAGAATTTTTTAAAATCGTTTTCACACCGTATATAGATCAGTGTACATCAATTTTACTATATATTTTTTAACACTTTCATTGTTATGCGGAACCAACCAAACCCATTTGAGGTTGTAGATACCCTTAAAGACAAATTTTAAATATCATGCAATGACTTTCTCCGCGTCTACCTCTTAAGCTTCAAAGCCTGCGCAACTACGGAAATATTTCGTCTCAAAACCCAAGAAAATTATTGCTTTGTTTGTTTTATGACTAAGGGACCCATTGACTTACAAATAAATGGACGACAGGTCTAATACAAAAACCACGAAAAAAATGTCCCAAGTCAACCTATTAAAACGTAGTGACATGTAAAGGAATATGAAAAAGCTAAACCGTTGAATTTAAATTGTAATGTCATCGCAGTACTGTCTAATATTGCTTGCTTCGCTGTCAGTCGAACAAACGAAGACTAAAGCGTGAATGACGCTCTGTATACGATTTTAACGCCCTATAAGTTCGGACACTTTTTAGCGCGCACCCGACGTCCATATAATTGTAAGTCAATGAAGGGACCCCATGTAATTTTGTACGATATCAGAATATGAGACGGAAAAGTTGTGCGCTCAGAGCTTTAATCCTAAAGTTGCCAAGTCTCATGTGCCTGTAGCTTCCCTATCAAATTTTTAGATAGTTTTTAGTAGCATTAGAGCTCTTTGTGAAAGAGTTCGTCCAGGGAAGTACTGCCTTCTTACCTAGTTCTGCAGCCAAGTAATGTGAGCATTACTGCGGTTTGGAATTCGGTTTGGAAGGGTAACAGGTGATAGTTAAATTACAAGCACATGGGACTTGTCAACTTATCCGCTCACGCGATACATGCAGCCGTAGACGCATACCACGCCTAGAGGTGCCGGTGATGATTTTATACCGATTTATCGGATATCGAAGTTATAACAGGTAAAAGAACTAATATTAATTGCTATTTCGGTAACTACTCTAGAAAACCATAAAGTTTTTAATGCCTGGGTCTGTCATTTAAAAAAAATAAACAACTTCAAAAATACGTCACGACAATCGTGTGTGTTATTGTTTGGGCTGGTGATTTCGGTGTTTATTTATTGAAAACATACCGAAGTAGCGTTTTTTAAGTTTACCCTGAATATAAATGTTTATAAAGTATACTTTAAGGAGTAATTTCATGGTAAACGTTAGAACCACTCAAACGGAATATTATCATATTTATCCAAGTACACCAAAAATTTCATTAGTGCTTTTTAAGTACAGGATTTGCGGTGTATTACTGCATTTTATTTGAGATGTTTTTGTTGGTAGTACGGAGGGTATTTATTTAGCAATGCAGAATAATAATTTTTATTTATAAAAACTTGTATTTAAACTGAATCCATTTCTATTTTGCGAAACCAAATAGCAGCCGGTTATATCTCAGGATGACGGGCGCAGTTGCAGTGCCACTAACATTTTTGCGATTTAAAGCTCTGAGTGTCATTGCAACAATTATGGACAGGCTCGTGTCGCTTACCACCAGGAGCACGACTTGTTCGTCCCGTCACTTGGTATTATAGAAATATTTATAGTAGCAGTACTTCCCTGGACAGTTGTGCGAAAACGAATTTCGTCGTCCATGACCAGGACGCGTGGCAGCAGTAACAGCCTTCTCAACACCCTGACAGAGGATGTAGCATGTCCGATTTTGTGCTATTGGACCAGAATTCATGTCACCAAGAAGAGCTGGTGACATGAATTCTAATTGCGCTACCTATTGTTAATTTGTTTTATTTATCTTTAATTATTTTCTAAATTTTGAAGTGTAATTTACAAACATAGTTCTAAATTTTCAATTGTTACTAACATCACCGTACACACAACCGTACCGTAACACACAAGTGGATCAAAGATCTTAAATTTAAATTATTATTATTGGAATAGTGAAATACATACAGAATGTCAATCGTTTATGAATGACTGCTCTCGAGAACCGATCATGAGGCACTTGCGGACGACGTCCAGCCCGGCGACTCTGCAGATGTGGATAACTCTTCACCATATCGAATCATAAGTATCAATTGCAATATCTCAAAGATTGTGACGTAATAATGAACGCGCATGATTAGTACACGCAGCAAAATTGTAACGTATAGTATACATGTTACGTCATCAGCGAACTCTTATTTGTTTAAAAGAAATCTACAGTAAAATATACATACCCATAGGAAATGAAACTAAATAAAATATACATACCCATACTTATTTTAATTTCCATTGGGGTAGGCATCTCATTCCCATCGATCCCAACTTTGCACGCTTCTGGCAGACCTATCTTACCTCTCTTCTATCCTTCAACCTTTTTATACAAACCACACTGTTTTCCTCATTACACTCCAGCCTTTTTAAGAACACTCGACAATTGATCTGAGTATATTCTTCGTTGTCATTGCCTTCTCTGTTCCCACCGTCATTCATCCGCTTCATCTGCCCAAATCACCTCAACATATCTTTGTTTGTTTTTGTTACTACATCCTCTTTCAAGTCACACCCTTCACGATCACGAATCACAAAATTCCTCAGTCTGTCACATGTGCAGTTAGCACATTCCATATTCTTCCGAGGGACCTAATTTTTACTGCATTCACTCATGTCTAGTGGTTCTTCTGCCAAGCCCAACACTAACTCCATTCCGCTCTGCCCAACTCATCAGTGTTGGAACCAAAACAGCATTGTGCACAACCATTCACACCTACTCAAATACGAACTGACTGCAGCAAACAAATAAGCTATTAAAATTTGTTATTTATTTATCGTTTCTGCGAAAACACAGACTAAAAAAAAGCAGTGCCATTCGAGCAGTTAACGATCGTACCATGTATGCACTGCCAAAAGTAAATTGTCATGTAGTAATGACTTACTTGACTGCCAGAACGCCACAGATAAGCCCATATTGTCCAGCCACATGTACCGGTAGAACTTCAGTATAGATGTCACTTCCCCTAGACCAGGCAAGGAGGTCACCGAAATACAGGTACGCGTTACTGTAATGACGTCACAAAGAACAGCAAAATATTTTATGTTATAAAAATTGGTCAACTGTAAGATGGTCCCAACGGGTGGAACGTGGTCACCGCCGTCTATAGACATTTGGGATAGTTAAGAATCGTCCTTAATATTGCAAATGCGTTGCATTGGGACGTAGGATCATACATCCCCTGTGTTCTTACGAAGGGATTGTCGGCAGGCGAAAACCCTGGTCACCTGCAGTACCTAAATAGGTGTTGAGAATTTATTTACTACCTCTTGCTTCCTTTACTCGGTTTACCGCAGACATATTTTAGGGCTCGAATAAATATTTTCGAAGAATGGGCTCACCCCAGATCCACGCAGTTGTCAAGCCCGAGGGGGTCCTCGACTGGTTCACTGATCACCGTAAAAACCACGCAGTCTTTAGGGTCAGGTTTACCCGCAGTTGGCGTTCGGCACTGTCCCATGCGGCCCACGTTCGGCATATCGTAGTCTGAGAATTGGAACTCTACGCAGAAAATGTTGAATCTACAAAACTCATTCGATAAATCTGGATATATTGCTAAAAAAGAACCAGCACCTAATAGAGTCGAGGGAAAAACAATTTTTAGATTTGTCAAATTAGTTCGAGAGAGTAATTGAAATCACATATCATCAAATTTGCGCAACAAATCGACACATCCGTAGAACAAAGATCTATGTGCAAGACTACTTGTTCTCAGGACAAAGTACATTTCGTTTGTTCCTTCTTCGCTGTGAATGTCAGATCGACCGTTGTTCGATTTTATATTTCCGAAACGAAATAAGGTACATAAATTGTCGAAACACCTTTTCTTACAACACATACTTATTCTCTTGTCGCTGTATAAACACATCGGACTCTGTTCTTCGGACGAGTCGAAATGTTTGCCCAGTAATCGATACCATAATGCACTTACTCTTTTCGAAATTAAAATAGCACTTATCCATATAGTGCTCCGGCTTGGGTAAACTGTTAGGAGTCTCAAGCTCAGCGCCGCTATAGCTCAGGAAGCTGTACGCGACGTAAAGCCGTTGCACATGCGGGTTGTTCATCGCCTCGCACTCCTCGTTGAGAGCAACCCAGAGGACTGTGATGTAGATGCTTCGAGTTCGGATGCGCTCTAGGTACTCTGATGTTGCTTCCGCCATCTAAATTGGGGATCATTTTTAAGGCTTAAGTGATCTAACTTAATTTTAAGGCACGCGCTGAAAGTACAGGCACATAGGACTTGTCAACTCATGTCTCAGGGTGACGGGCGCAGTGGCATTAGGTACCCCTTAGATCTTTGTGATTTAAAGCACTGAGTGGCACTGCAACTGTTATGAACAGGCGTGTCACTTATCACCAGGGCGACTTGTTCGTCCCATCTCATAAAAAAAGCACTAAGAATACTCTATATACTTGGAAAGAAAATCTTCCAGTTACCGGTGCTTCAAACGGCCTTTGAGCTTGACCCTTACTTTTCATTTTGGATCTTTTGAACGCTTCCAGGGTCCTCTTCGCACCTAAAACCGCATCAATTACCTATGATTTACAAAAAAAAACCAAAATAAGGGTGAAGAAAGAGTGTGCGCGAAAGGCGCCTACTCGCACGACATACCATTTAACTGCCTCCGCGGCCGAACGGTTACCATGCTGGACTGCCACCCAGAGATCCCAGGTTCGATTCCCGGGATAATTTGTGGTTGTCTATGTAACACATACATACGTGACAACCGCGACACAGGGTTTCCCTAGCGCAGAGCTATGTTGAGTGTGTGCGTTGTTATTATTATTTATTCCTTTCATGTATATCTGGCGCATCTTGGGCAACAATTGGCCAACACCTCCCGCTGATTAGCAAACCACGATGGCAAGTATTATATTGTACGACCTATGACCTCTTTCAATTGTTTTAGACCTAATGGAAAAATATTCGACCAAGTTGTCAAGGCAGTCAAGCGACTTTTTGTGCGGTCTGCCCGGATGACTCTCTGTAGATTCGAGCCTATCTATCTACCACTTCACCGGTTTTTGGCAAAAATTAAGAGATTCATGCGATTTGTGCCGAAAAATAAGGTAATATTTTATTATACAATTTTTACTCACTTATCATTTTACCCGTTGTTGCGTATTTGTTGTCGAGATCATCCACGTCTGTGTCTTTTGCTGGGATGGAATCAGATACAATAAGTGGTGCATAAGCTTGAAAAAGAATCATAATATAGCTATTTCTAAACATAGCTCAAACCGTACGTAAAGTAGACACCCAAAGCAAACAAGGGTTAGCCCTGGTGTTTTTATTACATTACCTTACATCGATTGGGAAATTCTTTCATGGTGGCATACATTATAGTGTATGTCCACTGTACGGTAAAGTCAAAGTTAACGATCATTTATTCCATAGGTAAAATAAATTTACATTTGAAAACGTCACATTTACGTTACATTACATTAAGCTACTGCTCGTTCACTACGCTGACTTCCCTGAGAAGAACGAGCAAGAAACTCTTTCAAATAAACTTGCTATGGAATACACTTTGAATCAAATTTGTATGGATTCTGGAGCCGTGTCGTCTTTCCATACATCTTTATCTAACACGTAGTCTTCAATTTTGTAATATGACTTTTCGATCAAAATTTTTAAACTTAGAAAATGATAAACTTAATATATGCTCCGGAATCTTATTGTAAAAACGTATACGGTTTCCCATAAAAGAGTCGTTTACATTGGTTAAACGAAATCGTGGTACCATGAGTTTGGACTTAGCTCTAAGGTTAATATTATAGATATCTTCTTTCTTATTGAAATTATGTATATTTTTACGGGCATATAAAATATTTGAATAAATGTACTGTGATGCCACAGTCATGATACCAGTCTCCTTAAAACTTTTCTCTGAGAGAAACCCGAGAGCCTAGACGGTACACAGAACGAATCGCTCGTTTTTGCAATACAAATATGGTTTGTATATCTGCCGCTTTACCCCACATGAGAATCACGTAGGACATATACTATGGAAGTAACTAAAGTAAACTAGTCTAGCAGTACTAACATCGGTAAGCTCACGTATTCTGCGGACTGCGTATGCAGCGGAGCTTAATTTGCTGGCCAGGGAAGATATATGTGAAAACCATTGAAGTTTACTATCTAAGGTGACTCCCAAGAAGACTGCTTTATTGACAAGGTCTAACATTTCTCCGTTTATTTCTATGCTTGGTCTAGTCGATTTTACGTTAGGTAATTCAAATTTAACACATTTTGTCTTCTTGGCATTAAGCAATAAATTGTTATTATTAAACCAATAAAGTACTTTATAAAGGGTATCATTAATAAGAAGGTAGGTAAGAAGCCGCCCCATTCATTAGGAACTTACTATTTAATAACCAATTTCGCAATGATTATGTACCTACTTAATTTCGTCAACATGCAAAGGACATACATCGTTATTTCATCAGGTTTATTTTGTAAGAAAGAAGTGATTACAATAAACAGGAAACTAAAAATAAAAAAAAAATTATGTTAATTGATTATCATTTTTGCACTCCAAAATCGCGAAATAAGGTATTTTTCTATAATTTTCTAGATTTTGCGCGAGATAATCGACGCGACCATAATGTATAAAGCGAAAATGGCAGACAGAGCTCAAGTTTGCGGACTCTGCGAACTGTTGGCACACGTGCTAAGTAAACTAAGCACTTCTACTGTATTTATAGTAAGTAGGTACTGTGTTTTTGGCAAAACGATCATTATTGTATGTACGCATATATTGTATGACAGTTTTACAAATTGCTAATCGCTTTTTTTTACTCCTAATTTCTAAATGTGAATTTTTTTTCCATGTTAAACAATAATTAAACTGTCAAGAATGAAGAAAACAAAAAAAACTTACGTTTATTTTTGATATTATCTACGGAGTTGGACAACGCATGTTCAGTATTTTGCCTCTGCGAAAAAAATTTTTTTTCAACACATGTTCTAGAAGTAGTACCATAATTAAGTATAGGTACCTTTATTTAGGATGTAATCGTTAAGTGTGCCCAGGCGAGTAGTCCACAAATGTAAGAGATATCAAAAAGCTTTAAACTGATATCGAAAGTACGTTACGTTACTAATGAGTAAATCGTAACCAATATCTTTTTAAAAATAAAACTAAATATATCCAAAATTTTAACATTGAATATGGGTGCCATGCCATGGGTGATGACATTCGTAGAGAGGCTTCAGTTGACATACTTTAAGAGGTAACTATAAGTTTACATACAACAAAACGGCTACAAATAAAGTAATAAAACTATCTTTTAATTGAATAAAATTTGATGCCATTGTCGATTATTTGGTCAAGTGTGAGATGTTCATAAAAAATAAGTTTTGTTATCTGGAAACTTATTGTTAACTCATAAAGTAGGTCAACTAAGGCCTCTCTACGAATATCATATTAAATGTAGGGGTGCGTTTATTTTTAGATGAATCATCATCGTAGATCAAAGATTTGGTAAGGGTGTGATGTGATGTTAAACGCGCCGATTTGATTCATTGCCCGTTGTCGTACTGGGTTGTCCTACTCCATGGTTCTACCAGTAGGACTATGGGCAAGAAATGGTTATATTGTATGGGCATTGGATCTACTGATCGGGTAGTACAGTCAACGTCAATATTAATAAGGTTCTGAGCTAACTACAACTGTTTTCTAGGATGATCCCTGTGACGGTCAACAAATATCGCAAGTCATGTAATAATGTGCACTGTTTAATGTATTTTATAAATTATTTTTGTAAGTATCGCTTTTAAGTGAAAACATTATATGGTGCGTGCAGTCACTGCGCCGAAAAGCGCCGCAGCTGGCTTTAAAACCCAACTTCATATCTACTTTGGAATGGCGACTGATCACGCCAGCAAACTCGGTCTAGGGTCTACTTAATTCACAGTATTGTTTCAAGCGTGTGTGTATTATTTATAAAATTTAAAAAAAAAAGTTATATATATATATATATATTCTCTTTTACTTAGGTACTATTTGTATATAAGACTTTTCGTTTGTATGTTATGTGTATTTTTTATGTGTGTGGCAAATAAATAGAATTAAATTGATATTTGTGACCGTAAAGGGTCTAACATTATGCCGAATCCCTTTACAACATGTATTCAAGAGTGAAGAAAGAAACCTAAAAGCTCTTATTGTGGCACTTACGTCGCCCGCTCTCTTCATTTCATTCGTAGTCGGCATACCACGTGACTGAAATAAAATAATTTATTGATTATAAAGGATTATTTTTAAAATACTAATAATCTCACACTTTTTACAAAACATAATAAATTTACTAAAAATAAACATATTAGTTTTTGTTGTACTATTTGACACTTTTTAGATATGTATTTGGTAGAATAAGTTCAAAGGTGTGTGCGAGCGTCCTCCGCGACAACTCCACCCTCGCAGTTGTTACCATTTAGAGTGCTTACCCAGGGCGACGTTTAGCAGCGATAAAAACGCGATTGCGTCGATGAAATCGCCTATAAATCCCAAGTGTAGCGATACAATCGCGCGTTTGTGTCGATTCAGGTGCATCGCGTTTGCATCGCTGCTTAAAATCGTCGTGTATAACCGCTCTTAGAGCAATCTATTTAAATCGATTTATTTTTGTATGAAAGTAAAATCGGATGAATTACTAAAAGTTATGGAACAATTGCTGCTGTTTATGATGTTAGTAATATAGTCCTCAGAGGTTGTTAGTATTTTATAAATAACCCTGTATAAATGTTCTCGTGCTATATTGAAATAACGTATGTGAAATGCAGTAGGTAATTAGATATTGGAATTTTTATGGTAACTGCACGGAATAGTCTCAATTATGGAAGTACACAGACGGCGGCACTTCAAGCTACATATCGACGGGGTAAAATATGAACGCTTCAATTCCATAATAAATGGCGCGTGAGACGGCCCACATTATGCAACTCGAGTGAACCGCCAGATTATGCGAATGTGTGCGTTCTTACACGGCGCGCGACTGGTGTGCACACGTACCAGTCGCGCAGTTATGTTTGTATGGAGTTACACTACTACTTGCATTGAGGTGGTTTTCCACAGGTGAGGCGAGACGGGACGAGACGAGAATTGAAATCTCGCCGGTCAACAATTGCCATTAATAGCTCGCGCTGTGGTTGAGGATGGTGAAGATTCAGTGCTAACTAGTGATAGACACACGACTGAGGTAACAGTTCGACAAATTATTATTAAATCTATTAACGGAAGAAGAATCAGGTGAACCCTTTTTTTTTAATGAATACCCCAACATCTTGCGATTATCATTAATAGACATCGCGAGATCGTACACGCACTCGCGAGCTCGCGAAAGAAATCGTGTTTCCGTTGCAGTCTTATATTCAATGTAGGCAGCAATATTTCAATTCTCGCTTCGCTCATTCTCGTCAATCCAGACTATTTCCACCAAAGATGCGCTATGAGATAATTGAAATTTTGCCATAGAAAATTTCAATGCTCGTTTCATCGCGCCACGCCGGAGGAAAAGCACCTTTATGATTCTCTACGCTTATTATCCTGACCGACATCTTTCGTCTCATCAACACGCATCAATGCTTTATACATTCTCGTCCATTAAAGTTATTCGTGACCTGGCTTTTCTTTAGGACTTTTTTGAATTGGTTCCTGTTTAGTCCGCCTGAGTCGGCCCTTAATATTCGTAAAAAATATCTACACCTAGTAACAAATTCTTACCAGTTCATTGGCCATGAATCTAAAAGATTTAAGTGCACTAGGCTGGAAAAAAGAACGAAGAAAGTATGTAGAAAGTATGTGGCCCTAAAACAGACACGCCCTCTACTTTTCTTCCTATTGATTGTGTACGTTATTACTACCGCTTAGTTTTTTTTCATTTTGCCACAATCGGATCATTTGGTTTGCAATTCGAGTTCCAAAGTCACATTTCAAATGTATTCGGCAGTTAACCTCCTGCTTAGCACGCTATGCTAATGTTAAAAATAAGTACAAAAATTATCCTAATATAAATGGGGTGCAGGCATAAGTGCATAAAGTCAACAAAACTTATTGCAAAATGGATCTTACGTTAGGAACTATACTGCGCGGCGGTAGCGGCGATGATTGATGACCACGGTCCATGCCCAACGAATGGCTGAGACTTGTCCGGCTGTACCTGCCAGCGCTGACGGCGTCAGCGCCTGAGTGCCCGAATTCTCTTTATTCTTAAAATGGAACGTAACCTACGGTTGTTGTTAAAAGCTTTTGCATCAATGTACCGAAAAGTTAATATTCACTTAGAGTGTCGATGTGGAATGACCCATCCTAGAGTTTTGGTTGTGCAAATATAAAATTTAATTTCCATTTAAGAGTCGACACTAGCTCGAATTCATATCTTTCCCGTATACGATTCATTTTATTTAGGTCAATGCGACAATGGCTTTATTTCAATTTTTTTTATTTTACAAACTAAATAAAAACCATTTGAAAAATGTATATCGTATACTATAAGTGTTCTGTTTAGTTCAGTTGATATAAAAAAAAATCATTGGTGTATGTGAAGTACCTACTGAATAAAGTAAGTTTGTGTTTTTTTCTAACATAAATTTTTTTAGGAATCGTGTTTTCACACCGGATACTTAGAATAATAACGCATAGAAACCTAGCCCGCACACGCTAAGTGAGGCAAATTGAAGCGCGCCAAAAGGGCCTACACGAGCGGGCGGGCCTTCAGTGCTCAAGGTCAACTTGCACCGCGAACAGCTTCAGAATTTTAGTTAAAAATGACGAAATGTGTGGTAAATTTGTGTAAAAATACGTCATACAAACATACAATATATACTAACATCACATTCCACAAGGAAGTAACGCATTTCAACTTGTATTTTTATATAAATATTCACTAAAACCGAAAATTAACCTACTACTAAAACTAGCCTACATGAATTTGATTTTTGCCTCACTTGTGACAGTTCGTTTGATATGAAACTATCATTCTATGCGTTATTATTCTAAGACCGGATACTAATCAGTGTATATCGTTAATTTTATAGTATGTTTTTTACAAAGTGATTGATTCAAAACTTTCACTGTTATGCGAAACCAACTAAAGCCATTTAAGGATGTATAGATCGTTAAGTTTTATTAACTATGAATTTTTAAATTAAGCATTGACGTTTTTGTAAACAAACATCTGTTTACAAAAAGTTACTCCTAGAGTTTCGTACTTGTTATTCTAAGGACATTCTATCTTACACATGGGTAAATTGTTTTAACGATTTCAAGTGTAACACTGCTTACCAATCAAATATATATTTAGAACTGAATAGAAGCGAGTACAATAAACATTAGAGCCGAATAAATGACTTTATAAACATATCGAATGTCTAACGCAAAAACAAACAGAATTCATCAATAGAATATTCACACTTTATCAGGAACATTAGATTTCGGTACATTCCTGTTTAAGCTAATCGTACCTATCTCTTTAAGTATTATTAAATAGTACCGGGATGCATGAAAGGAACGACGTATCATTCCTTTTCAGTACGTCTATCGTCGGATCCTGGGTAACAATCGACACAAAAAACTTTTTTCGACTTGCCAAAATGTATTTTTTTTTTCATCTAGGTACCTTACTCATCTCTTAAAATTCTTGTTGCGACATATCATGCAAGTAGGTTCTAAAACAACCCAATAAATATTAAAACTACCAACCAACTGCCAAATAAGCTTCTAAAACTGCCATACGAGCTTCTAAAACAGCCAAATGGAGATATATCCAATGACCATTACACCAACTAACTTTTTGATAATTTTCTGTTTTTAATGTAAACAGCCTTATTTTACTTACTAATGTTATGCTCCCCGAATTTTGTAAAAAAATAAAGAAACAAAAAACGAAATTCGAAAAAAACAAAACAACGAATTTTGTAAAAAAAAAGAAACAGAAATGACCAAAAAATTATGTCGGCGTAGTGTTTCATTTGAGATATCGAAACAAACATCTAAAAAAGACAAACAATACCTACTCTAAATCAACCAAGCTTTTGAACAGCCAAACAAGTTTTTAAAGCCAGCAGCGCAAGCAAATTGTATTCTGCATAGGACGTGCGATGGTCCTGTATTTTTTTTCAGGTTGCACATTTGTAACACAATAATACTAGAGATTATTCGATGAAAGTAATAAAGTGTGAACGAGTACCAAAGGCATGCCGGTGCAATCCTTCCGGTCCCAATCCGCCCGCATTTGTCCCTTGCGGAACCGAATGACCCGCCGAGGTTGACGATGCGTACACAGGGTACGATTGCTACGAGCAAGCAGTTTTAAAGGAAGAAATTTATACAATTAATTACAGAGTAGACTGGCATTACGAGTAAATAACTTACTGTTGAATCGCGATATCCGTTCTTGTTTTTGGGATAGCGGTTTGATTCGTTCGTCGGTGGCTTTGTATTAGCGCTGTTAATTGGTAGCTCCATCTGTTGGGAAAAGAATCCGTTACTATATTATGGGATGCCTAAATACAGGCCTACCGCTTAACTGAGTCGGTGCGAGGGGTGTGGCAGTTTACTTAACAGTTATGTCGTGCTGCACACGAGATAATTTCAACAAGATTTTTTTGACGATATTCAATAACAAGTTGATTGAAAAAAGTGTCAAATGGCATGTCTATTCAGTTCAATTATCAATGAAATAGTTTTTTTTATTATCTTTTCACACATCGAGTATATAACCAGAAATAGCGACGGAATGTCATTTATTTGTTTGATAACTATTTTTACTTTTAACAGTTTAACTTGAGCTTTCTCAAGAGTTTGAGCTTGAGAGTTTTTTCAAGCACACCAACGTTTCGGACTCTTTACAGGTCCCATGATCACGGTTGACCGTGATTTAAATACACGAGATTGAAATCCGGTAAAAATGTTTCATTTCCTATGCAAAGTTACATATTTAATTATCGACGAAATATGATTCCGTTTGTTTTGTAATTAGATGTTTTGCTGTTTTTTTCACACCACAGAATGAAACAGTCCCCCATAGTTAGAGATATTATCTTTATTACAATAAATAAAGAATATTTTTGGAATATACGAAGACGTACACACAGGTCAGTTGTTGGCGTACTATTTCAGCTTTCTAATTTGTGATTTCAGCGCAAACAAGAGTTGATATTTAAAAGTGATATAAGGCCCATTTGCCTGATGAGTAGCCAGGGATGTATTCGTCTCTATTTGTGGTTATATACTCGATGGTTTCACATAACAACAACTGATTAATTTGGTAGGCACACACGGTGGTAAGAGACACGCTTCTCCATAACAATCGCAGTATCATTCAGAGCGTTAAATCGCAAAGGTCTGCCACTGCGCCTGTCACCCTCAGACATAAGTCGACAAGTCCCATGTGCCTGTAATTTCACTAGCACCTTCAAAACCGGAACGCCGTAATGGTCACATTACAGCTTGGCGGCAGAAATACATAGTTATGGTAGCGGCTTTCCTGGACGAACTCTTTCACAAGGAGTTCTACTGCTACTAAATTCTTATGTCGATAAATCCTTACCTCGGAAATTTCATGAAATCTATTCATGTGCGCGGAGTCAGGGTTCAGGTCTACTGACATTCGGATTTCTGTGTCGTCCTCGTCAAGCTGCGCCAAGATGGGTCCGCTGATGCTGGGCCGCGTGGCCATTGGCTAGGAATACCAATTGCAGTAATAAATGACGCCCCTTTGGGACATAAGACACTTTACAACCACCACACCGCCCCCAACTTCCTCCCCCGGATTGGAAGTCTCAATACGGGTTGGAGTCACAATAATACTTATAAATTTAATTTAACAAAGACTTATTGAAGAGATAAAAAGTATTGGTATTGTTTGTACCAATGTTATGACGATGTTGGTAACCTAGGGCTTAGTAGGCGCCGATAAGGTTCCGGATTTGTGATTCATGATAGGATGGATAGAAATTCTTATTATAACATATATAACTTCTAAATTGCTTCTGATCTGTGGGCTATGATCACCCTGGCATTCGTAGTACAAGGAAATTGGTGTGATTGACGATTGTGATGTCTGGAACATTATTTTATGAGCTTATGTAGCAGCAAAGGTGCGCGTGAAGAAAACCTATTCCAACCGGTTTCGGAGACCAGTACATATTCTGGTCTGACTCAGTGGGGTAAATAGAGGTGCGCGTGTTACCTTAGCGATGGCATTGTTGATGGTCGACAGGACTTTCGGCTCCGCGCGCAGTTTGCACCACAGGTCTAGCACGCCCACCTCGTCACCTGAATCTAACGCGTCGATGCGCCGGCACTGCGGCGACACCATGCCCGGCCCCGCCACCTACAGGTGGGTGGTAAATTACGCCACGATGAAAAAATCACAGTGATCATCCGTCAAATAGTATCACAGTGACTTTTTACGAAGGAAGGATGTTCCAAAATCACGTAGGTTGTACCTCAGTTCCACTAACTCTTCCGTCACTCACATCACGGCACACGACGTATTTTTTTTTTTAGAAACAAAGTCATGCACCTCTCCGTTCTGTAGAGACTGGCGACTGCGCAATTAATTATAGTTCGCTTTTGTTTTTAAATTCTAATTTATGAATCAAGAAATAATTACATCAGTATTGTACAAAATTGATCCATAATAATAAACACGCCGCATGTTTTAATTAACGAATAACGCGACAAACCTGTAAAACTGTGAAGGTTATTGCGGATCAATTTTTCAATTATAATTAAACGTTTTCTTCAAAGCGAGTAATACAACGCCTATAAAGGTGGTTTTCCACCGGCGAGGCGAGGCGAGATGAGCCCTTCTTTTGTAGAAATGATCTAGATTGACGAGGATGGGCGATGCGAGAATAGAAATATTTATTAAATTGATGTAATATTGAACCGTAATGTGGCCTACATAGAGTAGGATTATACTCTGCAACGGAAATACGATTTCACGGTCTCGCGCGAGCTCGCGTGGCTGTTAATATCAATCGCACGTATGATTTGAGATTTAAAAAAGATGGCTTCATCTGATTCTTCTTCCGTTAACATATTTAATAAAATAATAATAATTTTCGGAACATGTTTCTTCAGCCGCGTATTTATCGCTAGACGAACTGAACAGCACTGAATCTTCACTTTCCACAATCATAGTGCGAGCCCACGCGAGATCGGAATTTTTGGTGGAAATAATAATTCTCGTCTCCTCGTCTTGTCTCCCTCGCCGGTGGAAAACCACCTTTATGCCAAAACCGTGTATCGTGATGTAATCGCAGTGATTTTTTTGTAACTGGAAAGTAGTCACGGTGATAGAAATGTAACGCTTTTTCTCATGTCTATGTCTTTTCGTATGTTGCTGTAGGTGGCGGCGCCACGCATTATGATCTCTGATTAAATTGTATAGCAAATTCGTACATTGCTGCCGACTTCAAGCAACTTCATCAGGCCATTAGCCACACGCGCCATCATTTATACCTACTTGCTTTAGGGCGAGGCCAGATTAACGTAACTTTGTGAGTTGCGTTATTTGAGCTGCGTAATTTATGCTGCATTCGGTTTAACAAAAAAGTCCAGTTTTTTCTACACGACGATGCAAAATGAGTTGTCTGCTGACTCACGCGGTAATTATACAATTGAATTTCGGTCGCACCGTGCAACGTTCTGGTGCGGGTAGAGGAAGGGGTTAAGGAGGTGGTCACTTTTGTATTGAACGCGCGTGAGTACAAACGTTTCTTGCTCCATTACACTATATGACACAAACACCCCGTACTATGTTCGTTTGGCGACCCAAACGAATTTCAGTCGAAGGTAAAGTACCTACGCGACTCAAAACTCGCATAATTACACTCGTCTGGCCTCACCCTTACTGAAAATACTGTAACTTACCAAAGCAAGTGATTTGTCGGCTCTTCTGTTGGCGTGTAGTAGGGCGTCTCGAAAAGGCATTGTACAGGTAGCGAATGGCACGTCTGGCTTGTTTATTTCACAAATCTTAATCGGCATTTCCTCCTGTCGAACAAGGTAGTGGAATTCGACAATGTCATCGTCCAGGATTACGTGACGACTTTCATGGCTCAGGGTTAGCGCTATGGGCGCTTGATGATGAAGTCCCGGTAGGACTAATTAGAAAACGAAATTTTCTAAATCGATTTTGTTGTGGGTCCTGTCGTTGCTTTGGTATTCAATTGATCGTCATCATCATATCAGCTGGAGGACGTCCACTGCTGAACATAGGCCTACCCCAAAGATTTCCAGACTAGCCGATCGGACGCGACGCATTCATCGGTTACCAGGTCATCCGTCTATGTAGTAGGGGGCCGACCCACTGAACGCCTTCAGTTTCGTGCTCTCCATTCATGAAATTTCTGCCCCAACGTTCGTCAGTTCTACGAGGTACGTGCCCTACTCAATGCCACTTCAACTTGCTCATTGTTTGAGCTAAGTCGGTGACTTTTCTTATTCTACGGATCTCATTTATGATTCCATCACGTAGAGAAATGCCGAGCATTGGTTTCTCTATAGCTCGTTGAGTGACTCGTTGCGCTTTTTTATGAGACTTAGTAATTGACCACGTCTCAGAGCTCTAGATCATCCCTGGCAACAGGAACTTATACATCCATTTTAATAACCTAAAATAATTTTCATAAGTGACACAGAACTAGTGTTGTAAAAAACTCGATTAAAGTTTACACGGCTCGGTGACCTAAATCACTCCAGAGTCCGAGTCGAGTCGGGCGCGAGTCATCGGAGCATGGACTCGAGTCTAAAAAGAACTCGCGACTACAAAGTCTTGAGTACGACATGCAGGGTTCAATTTTACCGAAGAGCTACCTATTGCCAACAAATGCAATAAAAAATAAGACTCAATATGGTGATTTAAAGAAAAGAAGATATTAATACGTAATTCTACTACTGTTTAACATACCACAACACCGCCCAACTAACTCGAGCGTGACTCGTTAGATAAACAGACTCGATTACTAATGTCGTAGGTACTCGATTCTATTCGGAAACTCGATATACTCGTAATACATCAAGCAGTGGAGTCTCTGTCTTTATGAGTCAAGTCTTGTGAATTGGAGTTGAGTCCTAAAATGTGGACTCCCGGACTCGAGTTTTTTAACAACACTGCATAGACGGTTCTATGACAGGGTCTACTCCCTTTCTCCGTCTAACATACGTCCGAAACAATTACGTCAAATAAGTAATACCGGACCAAATTAAAAACGCATGATGCGAATGACGCTTCACACTTGATATTCTTTTAATTTCGTCGAGTGTTATTATTTCGGACGGACGGTTGTAGACCCCCAGAACCGTCCTCGTGCAAGGACCTCCTCAAGTGGAAGCGCAAACTTTGACTCGGTAATCATTTCACTTGTCAAAACTGTAGTTTACCGCGACTATGGGACCAACTCATACTAACGTATTTCATGTAATGGAGGAAGTCATCGGTGAGCTTGACGTCATACTCGGTAGAGAAGTCGAAGTGCGTGACGCGGCCGGCGCGCATGCGTGTCATCGCCACGCTCTGGTCGAAGAACTGCCAAGTCAGCATCAGATGCATGTCGCGGGAGTTCATCACAGCCTGGTGTTCGACGTCATGATAAAAATCACAGAACCGCTAAAACGTTAGCTATATTTTCATAATTTATGTACTTGAGTGTATACCTAGAAGTACCTACCTACTGTTCAAAAAGTCATAATCAAGAACAGACTACAACACTCAATCAATTTAATATAATAACTTCTTTAAACAACACGATGGTTGGATATACTCAATTAGTTTAATATAATTACCTCATCAGACAACACAACTGTTTAACATACCGGATCACTTTAATATAAGTTCCTCATCACCCATCACGAATGGCTTAAGATACTAGATCAGTTTAATATAATTATCTCATTAAACAACACTATGGTTTTATATATCACTAATAATATTATTACCTCATCAGAAAACACGACGGTAAGAATATGTATGGTGAAATGGCATTTCGGAGCGATGGTATCACCGATTTGTTGTTTCCCTATTGATTTACGAAGCGCTATCGAGGGCCTTGGACTTAGGTAGACTGGTTGCTCTGTGTTCACCGACGTTGATGCTCGTTTTGGGCTCTGAAGGACATAATTTATGGAAAACTATGTAGTTGTTTTGCGTTATGCCCGTAGGATTGCAAAAACTCCTTCAGAATTACTGCAAAAGCTCTAGTAAAAAAATAGATTAGAATTAACGGTCGGACTATAGATACCTCACCAAAGGAATTTAATACATCAGGAAGAATTTCACGCCAAAGCAATCATCATCCTAGGTTTTCACAATTGTTACAAACTGGAAATAAAACTATTTTTTGCGGATCTACCGCTTCGACACTACTGGTTTAGATCATAGTTATCCTAATGTGAGGTGACGACTACAAACGTTTTCCAAAGATGTGACCCTGCATATTGAGGTTTTAAGAGATTTTAGCGAACTTTTGTAGAAGCAGAAATTATTTCGAAATAAAAAAAAAGTCGCAGTGTCCGAAAATTTTACCCCTGTGGTTTATAATAATAGGGGTTAAAGTATGAAATTGCCGATTTGTACTGAAAATCTAAATTGTTTATTTTTTAAATTTTTAACAAATTTATTTAATCAAAATAGTTGCCATTATTATCTATACATTGCTGCCATCTAATGGGAAGGTTATTAATGCCTTTGCGATAGAACTCCGACGATCTAGACTGCACAAACTGTGTGAAAGCATTTTGTACTGCCTCCTGGGAAGAAAACTTCTTGTCACGTAGATAATAGTCCAAATCACGAAAAAAATGGTAGTCCGTTGGAGCAAGGTCTGGTGAATACGGAGGATGACGAATGGTTTCTAACTGCAGTTCCTGAAGGGTCAAAATGGTTTCTCGTGCTGTGTGAGGTCTCGCGTTGTCGTGGAGCAATAATGGTGAAGATCGATTCATGAGTCGGGGCTGTTTTACTGCTAGTTTTGTCAACATGGTTCGGAGTTCGGCACAATAGACATCTGCCGTTATTGCTTGACCAGATCGGAGAAAACTATAGTGAATAACACCATGCTGAGACCACCAAACAGTTACCATTACCTTTTTATTGGTAAGTTTTGCTTTAGGACACTGTTGTGGCATTTGACCTGGGGTCAGCCATTGCATTTTTCTTTTCCGGCTATCATAAAGAATCCACTTTTCATCACATGTTACAATTCGATCCAATATTCCTTCATTTCTGTACCGGTTCAACAAGGCAACACAAGTTTCAACACGCGTTTCTTTCTGCAGATCAGTCAAATCATGAGGCACCCATTTTTCGTATTTTTTTATTTTATTGATTTGACGCAAGTGAGTCAATATTGTGGGTAAGGTAACGTTAAACCATGCCGCTAATTCCTGGGTAGTTTGACTAGGATCGGCTTCCACTATCTCTCTTAATTCATCGTTATTCACCTGTGTGGGCGGTCTTCCTCGTGACTCGTTCTTTAACTCGAAATTTCCATCACGAAAGCGTTTAAACCAAAATCGCACGGTCCATTAGTAGACCCCTCTCCAAACGCAGCATTGATATTGCGGGCTGTTTCTGCCGCGTTAGTTCCGCGTCGGAACTCGTATTCAAAAATCACTCGAATTTTCGCAGTATCCATCTTTCTTGTCTAAATTGAATAACAAAAACAATTGAAAGTCGATATTCAAATGTTTCAAATTTAAAAAAAAAATCACAGAAACCATTTGAAAAAAGTTTCATTCGAAAACCTCAAACCATGAAGATTCTATGAAAACTCAAAGAACCTATTGCAATAAAACGGCAATTTCATACTTTAACCCCTAATATTATACAACAGACAATAAATATGGTATATGACACACATACTTATATAAATAAAACCAATTACGTAAAACAATAACAATTCAAATAATAAGTATCTTTATTATCTTCTAAAACATACAGGTAAGAGCAACGTCACACGGGCGCTGCGTCGTCGCAACGCTATGATTTCAATTCAACGTACTAAGTTGCTTGCACTAAGTGGCGCGCCATTTCAACGCACCGCGTGGCCTATCGTTCTGGGACCTTAGTGTAAATGTTCACATCTGGACTCTTAACTATCGCATTTGCGTTAAGATTTTAATTTAAACCTTATAAATATATTATTAAGATCCAAATAATAATCTTATCCCAAACGCGGTAGTTAAGTCTGAATGATCACAAATTTACACTCAGGCCTGTTATATGTAATATTTATGTAATATATGTAATATTTTTATGTAGTACAACACAACGTCACAACGCAACGGCGTCACACACAACGCAACGCAACGGTGTCAGAACGCCGACGCAACGCACCGTGTGGCGTCGCTCTTAATGCTCGAATATAGATCTTGATGTGGGACACAGATAACCAAGCTAGGCAAATTCTGTACTTCTAGCTTCCCCTCTCGGTAAATGTATAAGGCAGTAAAAACTTAACAAAAACATACACATTTAATACTAAATGAAAAAATAGATTTGATACTAGATGAAAAAATAAATTTGATACATAATGAAAAAATGAATTTGATACTAAATGAAAAAATAAATTCGATACTAAATGAAAAAATGTGGTATAATGTCATGTCGGACTGACAATAAAACTACTATGAAAAAATTTCAAAGTTTAATCCCATAATTTTGTTGTTGTTAATTAGTGTCTAAATAAGTTTATTTACATTACAAAAGTAACAATACTGTATTTCAACTACCTATAGATTTACTATAGTAATCGATACTGTTCGTTTATGTGCGAGAGATGCAATGAGCGGTGGTTATTATTTTAGTACATACATTTGTACATTTTACGCCTTTTTCCCACGACTCTGGCTGACCGTTCGCCGATGAGGCGAACGCACCAACGCTTTCATATAAGCTCGTCGGTTAAAGGTACTCTTGACCTGGGCCCCAATCTGCTATCCATTGTAAATAAGTCCATTGGGACTCCACTGAGATCATATTACAATTATGATAATATTTGTTATTCTACTAAAATCAAGTTGCAATGGTAGTAGAGTCTCAATAGTGTCAGTGATGATATTCTTTCATTGAATCACTAACGATCGATGTTGCCTCACTAAAACTACCATGGAAATTACTATAAAATAACTTATAGTCCTTTTTTTGAAGGCGGAGTAAAATGACATTTGTAGGGTTGTCAGTTTTCATAAAATTTTAAGTAGTTATGTCATTGACTTACAAATAGATGGACGTCGGGCCCGCGCTA
This sequence comes from Hyposmocoma kahamanoa, assembly GCF_003589595.1. NCBI lineage: Eukaryota > Metazoa > Arthropoda > Insecta > Lepidoptera > Cosmopterigidae > Hyposmocoma > Hyposmocoma kahamanoa. The sequence goes on along the minus strand of NW_020653851.1, from coordinate 22,671,786 downwards.
AAAAGTGTCCGATACAGGGCGTTAAAATCGTATACAGAGCGTCAATCAAGCTTTAGTCTTCGTTTGTTCGACTAACAGCGCGCTTGTCAATGATGCCGTATTGTGTGGTAAAATCTTGTAAAAATTACTCAACTAAAGTGAAAAAACAGGATGGTCTATCATATTTTCAGTAAGTACTACATTGTGTTATCATAGTTATCATTTAAAAGTGTGATTTTATGTGCTAGTATATATAGTATTTAATTTATATTTAAATTAATCGTAAATATAAATTACAAAAGCAATCAAAATAATCAAATAGCTAACTGTCTCTTTCCGACTCATTGCTTGCGTAAAAGACTGAACGAGACCCATCACGTCAATTTCAATTGTTTGAAACACAAGCGTTTGAAATATTTAGAACAAAAAATTCATAGAGTCGCTTTGATGCTAATGTTATTATTAAAATGTTTTTTAATAGTTACATGTTAGTAATACTTTCAAATATTGTTGTACTCTTTCTAAGGCTCGGGTTTCTTGCAATTTAAATTGGTTGACTTGGGACATTTTTTTCGTGGTTTTTGTATTAGACCCGTCATCCATTTATTTGTAAGTCAATGAGTTATGTAGTTGTTGTCGATAGTTTTATCGATACATTGTGAAAAAAATTAAAATTTTGCCAAAATAACTGAATGAATGTTACGACGTTCCAATAATAATAATAATAATTATTAATTGCGTTATTGCTTTCTGTAACACAATAAATTTTGGCAATATTAATGAAAACAGTTCCGAAGTTCGCGGTGTTAAAATTTTCCGCTAATCACCTCTTCTCTTACTAGAGTTTGTAACAATAGTTCCAAATGTTTACCACTAGATGGCATTGCAACGCAATTTCTGAATCCCGGTGTTAAAATTAAAGTAAATAACCTGTCACCAGAATTTTGTATGAAATTGATCGATTCAACGATTGCATTTCTCCGGTTATCCTCACTACTAAGCGGAAGCATCTCGAACTAGCGCCTATCTTTTGGGACAGGCTACGAGAACACCTCTAAGAGGTTTTTTGTAATATTCGCACCCACCGGGACGTGTTGCGGAATCTGTGCCGCGCTGGAATCCAACGGGACGAATCCCTTTTATAATCCCTTTTATTGGACACCCTTGTATTGTTAGCTGTTGTACAATAAACCAAATCTTCTTCACCAAATTTCGCCGTTTGATTCCTAGACGTAGTAACGGGGCACGAGCTAGCTGAGCGAATCTCTACCACCCTGTACACCCCCTCCTACTACCCTTCTTTATTTTTATTTTCACAGTTGGCCTACTAGTATCGAGACTAATATTTATTCATATACATTTTAACATAACCGGATTTGATCTATATTGAATTAAAATGAAAAACTTCAAAATACGTCTCTTTTTATTTTTCATAAACATAGTTCTAAATACAGTGTATGTACGTATGAACTTAGAAAAATTGAAAATTCAAATGAACTTGTGCTCAGTAATTGAATGAATAATGGGTCGAGGAAGATTCAAATGAAACAAGTACGGCTATTTATTCCATAAGCGTGACCAATATTCAGTCGATAGTCGATAGAACATTCATCGATAGCAATCACTAGTCGCTCGCAAGCGGGCAACACTTTTGCACAATGAAGTGTCATTTTGCTCCGTCTTCAAAAAAGAGACATAATTTTTATCTCGTCAGCAATTTAGTTTTCAAATAAAAGGTGTTTTTTTATGTCAAATAATTAGTTGTGTCATCGATTCTCCCTTAAGAGTAGAATACCAAAAATTGCAATGGTACGTGAACAGTAGCTCTATCGCTAGTCAATGACAAGCTCTTATCTTTTAGAAAAATACCAAACGTACAAAATCCTGATATTGACACTCTTGGGGCCCAGAAATTTTACATATTTAAAGTTTACTTAATATTAAGATAGAGGAAAAATATCCACTACTGGATGGAAGTCAAAAATATTAAATCAAGGAAGCATATTTACCTGCAATTTATCGCACCCTCAATAAAAATAAGTTATGACCTACATTTATTTATCTCATGAGTTTGGACGTAATTTGTGGTTGTCTATGCGTGTGTCCATGGCACCCGCGATACAGAGTTTGCCTAATGCGGGGCTATGTTGAGTGTGTGCGTTATAGATATATATATAGATATATATACATAATATATATATATATCTCTCTCTATCTAGACTATTACATATTATGTATACATTGGCAGAAGCTTGTCTATTTATAGACCTAATCTACGAAATTAAAATCTAATATATAGTTTTCTTTATCATCTTCTAAGGCATTATTTACATCTGAGACGTTATTTTCAATTGTTTTGATTACTTACACTGCCTTCTGTTATGCAATACTATTTAAGTTTAGTTTACATTTATCATTTACAACATTTATGTATTTAGATTCGTAAAGCTTAGCATATCGCATCATCTTTGTTAACTTGTATAATTAGTATAATTAACTTAGCTTTTGTAACTTAGAAATTAATCGTTTGTTACATACAACTAAAAGATAACGGAAGAGCGGGACTTTCTGTCACAAGTGGATGACACCTACTAGGAAGTCCCAACCTTGTGTAAAAACAGCTTAAAAAAATGAAATAAACTTTTTTCATCTTCATTTTCATTTTCATTTTTCATTTTCAATACTTTACACGATTTTTGTAGCAAACTTTTCATTAAAAATATATAATTCATTTTCAATAAAAAGGCATTCTTTCTAGTACAATTGCAATAGCACATTTTTCCCAAAAGCTCTTTAAAAATTTCACCCTGTAGACGCATGTTTTGTCATCATATTCATATTTTTTAAATATTTCTTTAACTACCAGTTGTTGAGAAAAAAAATAAAGAGTAAAATTTAGTTACAAAAGGCCCGCCCAGGAATTTGTCAACTGTATGACGTACTTTTCCTGAATAAAAACCGATATTACGTTTGATAAATTAATCAGTGTCAAGTTTTTGTTAGTTTAATGGCCTTGGGTGCGTGCAATTTATAAATTTTCTACTCATTATTCCAAAGTTATTGTTAGTTATTGTTTTATTGTTAAATGTTTTTCAACTATAAATAATTATTAGATAATTAAATTATATATTGTACATAATAACTGAAAATACACAAATATAAATAATTTTAGTATCGATTTTTCTTGTTAGTCAGGACCAACGAGTGGCGCTTAAACATTTGAAATGAACTTGTTTAAATTATTAAATTTAAATAGAAAAACATTATTAAAAAAAAATTGTTGTGATATATGTTTGACCTATCTTTGATTTGGATGAACAGGACATCAACTCAAAAATTTGGACTTTTTACTTTAAAATGCAGTGTTTTTTTTAATAAAAAAACGAGATCTTTCTAATGAACAAGGTCTTATAATGATTGGACGTGAAATGGCGCTGGAGGTAGGGTAGTATCTCTATATATCTAGTTTGCACGTTTTGGCCCCAAATATTGAACAACACAATCGTATTCAGTATTACACACGAAGCTGTAGTAGTCATGATGTCGTTGTTCGTTTAACAGGGTATTAAAATTAAAACACAGCATATGTTCATTATAAGGTAAATGTATTTTAAAATATTTATTTCTAAAACGAAGACGAACATTTCAAGGTAATACCATGTTTGGGATATTATTTTCATTGAATTGTTATGGTAATCTATTAGTATAGAGTAATTTTTGGAGATACTACTGTATTCGTTATAATTATCAATACAAAGATCGAACACTCAGAAAAAAATCCTTCGGTCCGGCAGGATTCGAACCTACTTCTTCTAGCATACCGTGTCAGACGCTATACCAACTAAGCCACGGACTGAACTAGCGGACCTCACGATTTTTTTTACGGGTCGTGTTTTTGTATTTGGTTTCTCAACGACTTTTTAGCCGTAGCACTGTCTATGTAAATAACATCTCTAGCCGGGACTGGTAGCTGTAAATCTAACTGGGTGACGAAATATCCTAGATTTCTGAGTGTTCGATCTTTGTATTAATAATTATTGATCGAATTGAATATTATTCCTCCTTTCATCAAAAAGTATTAAGCATTATTTTATTTTCAAAAGGGTAATATTGTAGACCTCTCTGAATAATTTCAGGGTTTTGTCAAAACTACGGAACCGAATAAGAATATAAAGTATTCGAAAGTACTGTGCAATGTGTAGGCTTTAAACACATATAGGTGAGGAGAATCAAATATCAATAGCAGCTGAAATAATACTAGAATAAAGTTTAAAATTTCTCTGCTTAAAAATTGTGTTTTTTGAGACAATACCCTGTTCATCTGGACCAACGATACATTCCATTTGTCATAAAAATATATGTGAAAAAAGTTACTACTGTCAATTGTTGCAAACGCCAACACTATTTACTACATCGTTGATATTGTATTCTACGTTGTTGACAACTTCTGCTAAATTATGTATGACCTGATTATCTACGTGATAAAAGGCCAATGCATCACCTCTTGTGACTGTGTGGTCTGCATTAACAACTGCCGACACTTCACCAGCTCCTCGCTGATGGCTGCTAATGTTTGTTCCATCTTCGAAGTTGGTGTCTGTGTAGGGTGTTGTATGAAGTCTCTGTGGTAATGAAAACAGGTGTGCTTTAGGTACATCGACCATGGCTGTAATAAAAAAAAGACCAGAGAGTATCATTTGGGGCATTATGTCAAGTTAGTCTGCATGCAATCATACTATCATACGTGCAAGTGTGATGAAATTATTGTATTTTCACGGGCTGTACGTGAATTACGAACTCGCACCGAAAGCCGTCTTCGACTTCGGACTTCTAATAGGGTCTCGGTCGTAATACCTTATTTACAGCCCTAATACACAAGGTACTATTATTTGACATAATAATAATACAACATGCATAGTGTACAGTAAGTATCAAAGAATCAGAACATATATCAACTGCCTCCGTGGCCGAACGGTTACCATGCCGGACTGCCACGCAGAGGTCCCAGGTTCGATTCCCGGGTCGGGAGAAATATTTGTATGGCCTACATTAATTTCTCTCGTGAGTTTGGGTGTAATTTGTGGTTGTCTATCTGTGTGTCCATGGCACCCGCGACACAGGGTTTCCCTAGTGCGGGGCTAAGTTGAGTGTGTGCGTTATTTATTTATTTGTGACAGTTGGTAATTTTTGGTTACAGTTGGTTTCTATCACGAGAACTTGTAAGACATCTGCAGTGCTCGAAACCCGTTTTACCGATGCATTTGCTTTCATTTACACATACATACACACATTTATTACAAGTACTCTAACAGAATTCGATGTAGATTAAATGTCGATAAACAAAAATTAACCATTTAATCAATTCAACTTAAAAAAGGAAAACCTGTCTATAATTATCAACAATACTTCCAATGGCATAGTAAAATGCCATACAATACAATTTTTAACGTTATTTTATGTACATCAGGGCCAGTTAGAAGGTGCAAAAAATTCAAGTTATACTTACGGTTTGACTTCAACGGACGCGTGACGAACTTGCTTGTCCTTTCTCGACCGAACTGTAACAATGGTTTTATTGTTTAACTAGATTAATAGCGACCAAAATACACGCAATGCGTTTCCATTACTTTATTTGCCGTGAGATGACAAAAAAAAAAGCTGCATCATGAATAACCCAAAACGTTTTACAAATTTAATCTTTAGTAATAACTTCGTAGCATTTTGCTGCGTAGCAAGTTGCTTTGATGTAAGAATTTCTAGTTAAATAGCAAAATGGATTGCCTGAAACAAAAACTAACAATGTACTTGGTCATAAGTAACGCATTTGCATATTGGTAATTTTCGAGATATTCAATAAAATAAATGACGCACACACAGCCTCGCACTAGGGAAACCCTGTGTCGGGAACACACATTATAGGCAACCGCAAATTACACTCAGCCTCACAAGAAAAATAAATGTAGGCCACACAAATATTTCTAACATACATGCAATACAATATAACAATAATATAAACTAAATAACTAATCTACACGTATTGGACTTGTCGGCGACTCGAATCGTCGATATATGACACTCTTCGGCCAAAATTCTTCCTTCATGAAGATTAACTCCCGAATTTAAAATAATGTGAAGTTAAAATCAGTGTATAGCTTTGTCTATGTCACGCTACTGTATCAAAGGTTTCCACTACTCACATCGCTGCGGCAGTTCTCCTTCACTAAGCGTGCCGAAGTCGGAAGTGGGTGTGCTGTATGAGTCTGTGTACGTAGTCGTTTGTTTGTCCTCGCCCAGCGAGCAACGACGTTTGGACGTGTACGACGGTACGCACGCTGTAGTGAAATTAAAATAAATGTACCACAGAATGTATATCGTTCAGTACCATGCTGTAACAAAGATTAGGCAAAGTTTTCAGAGCTATGTATTTTCGAAATAGGACGTCATACATTGAGCTGTAGCATAGTATAAAAAGATAAGTAATTAACTGCCTCCGTGGCCTAACCGTTACCATAACTCGTCAACCACGCAGAGTTCCCAGGTTCTCTGTTATTTATACTATGCTAGCATTGATAAAAAAATTAAAAGATATAATTATTAATACTAACAAAGATCGAACATCATCATAATCATCACCATCATATCAGCCGGAAGACGTCAACTGCTGAACA
>NW_020653851.1:22662778-22665129 GCF_003589595.1 Hyposmocoma kahamanoa | reverse complement strand
ACGTCTTCCAGCAAACCGTGCCAGACTAAGCTAAGCTTAGTTGGCACAGCGTCTGGGGGTCTACTCTCGATCTCCGTCCGATATCCGTCCGAAACAATTACTGTCAAATAAGTAATATTCGACCAAATTAAAAGACAAGTATCCAGTATGAAGCTTCATTCGCATCACGCGTCATCAATTTTTTTAGTGTTCGATCTTTGTATTAAGAATTTAACAAACTAGTGGAGTAATTTCACAAAAATAATTAAATATCATGGAGGTCAAACACCGTGACATTCAATGAACTTAAAAATTACAATTAAAAGATATTTAAAGTTGCCTTGTGTTTGTTTGCTATTCAAAAGACGTCAGGCGCATAAAACTAAAATCTTCGCTTCAACAGTCACTAAAGTTAGGAACACCGTGTACAATGTAAAAAAAGGCGTGGGTGCCAGCCAATGAATTTTTACAATTATTACATAAAGTGCAACGCAGCCTCTGTATAATTATTTGGTGTTATGAGTCTATACTATCTCATCTCGAATTCAATTTTCCCCATACTGAATTGGAACACTGGCTTTTTGGAATTTTTTTTTTCACACGAAAGGTATTTCAAAAACGTATATCGTATACTATACGTGTTCTATTTAATTCACTTAATATTTAAAAAACTACCTATTCTTTACCTTCTTGTAAAATTTCAAAGCAAGTTTGTTGTTTTTTTTCTATCGTGACCATTTTTAGGAATCGTGTTTTCACACCGTATACTAATCAGTGTATATATCCTTTATTTGACTATATGTTTTTTCAAAAGTAATTGATTCAACCATTGACTTACAATTATAAATGGACGTCGGGTCCGCACTAAAAAGTGTCCGAACTTATAGGGCGTTAAAATCGTATACAGAGCGTCATTCACGCTTTAGTCTTCGTTTGTTCGACTGACAGCGAAGCAAGCAAAATTAGACAGTACTGCGATGACATTACAATTTAAAAGCTTTTTCATATTACTTTACATGTCACTACGTTTAAATAGGTTGACTTGGGACATTTTTTTCGTGGTTTTTGTATTAGACCCGTCGTCCATTTATTTGTAAATCAATGGATTCAACAGTTTCATTGTCATACGGAATCAACCAAAGCCATTTGAGGTTTTATAGACTCTTAATTACTCCGCTAGCCGGTCAGATGCAGCAAGCGAATATGCAAAGCTGAAGAATGAAAACCATAAAATGATGAGTATTCATTCTTTTTGTCCACATTGCTGTTTTACTGTTTCATGTTTCGCTTGTACAATGGTTTATGTGTTTTGAGATTTTAGATAGATTTTATTTCGATAAAATTTCAAAATTCAAATATTCAAAATTCAAAATAATCTTTATTTCATAGGTAAGCATTATTACACTTGAAATCGTCACAATGGTTAAACTCTACCGCTCATTCGTAAGGCAGATTCCCCTGAGAAGAATGAGCAAGAAACTCTAGGGGTTGCTCTTTGTAAATAACATTTACAATATTTTTTATTTGAAACATCAGATTGAGACTACCTCCATGAGCTAAACGGGTTACTACCACGGATTTTTGTCATCCAAGTACGCAGAAGTTGTATAATAACCTTTAGTATAAAGTTTTTGTTTCACTATAGTTTTAAACCTCGTGAAAGGCAAATTTTGTATATCAACCGGAATCTTGTTATAGAAGCGTATACATTGCCCCTTAAATGATTGTTTGACTTTGTGAAGACGACTATTAAGAAAAGCTAGTTTATTTTTATTCCTCGTATTAATGTTATGTCTGTCACTATTTTTCATAAAGAAATTACTATTCCTTTTAACATAAATTATATTTTCATAAATGTATTGTGAGGCTAGTGTAAGAATGTTAATTTCCTTAAACTTATCTCTCAAAGATACTTTGGGGCCCAGATTGTAAATTGCCCTAACTGCACGTTTCTGCAGGACAAAGATTCTATTGATATCGGCGGCATTACCCCAAAGCAAAATGCCGTATGTCATTAGACTGTGAAAGTAGCTGAAGTAAACCAATCTAGCGGTTTCGACGTCTGAAAGTTTCCTTATTTTTTTAATCGCGTACACTGCAGAGCTGAGCCGTTTTGACAACTTACTTATATGGGGACCCCATTGCAATTTAGCATCTAACGTTATACCTAGAAATACAACTGTATCCACAAGATTCAATTTTTCGTTTCTAACTACAATGTTTGTAACCGTCTCTCTAACATTGGGTAATGTAAATTTCACACAATTTGTTTTTTTCTCATTAAGAAGTAGGTTATTAACAGCAAACCAATCAACTACTTTAGATATAGCATTGTTCACATCGTCATAGGAACATTGGTGCCTTTTAACTTT
>NW_020653851.1:22636240-22662768 GCF_003589595.1 Hyposmocoma kahamanoa | reverse complement strand
ACTAAAAACAAAAATGGGCCTAGAATTGAACCTTGAGGGACACCCATGCTAATTACAGACCCTGACGATCTCGTACCGTTAACATCGACCCTCTGTTTCGGTTTTGGTCGAGCGGTTGATTTCCAATTGCAAGGCCCACGCGTCATATCAACACGGCAGCATATCAAGCTACAGATTGACGGATCATGTGCCGTTGTACTAGAGGCGATATTAGTACAAAAGTGTATAGTTTGATGTGCAATTGAATGCACAACTATGATTTTAACTTATGTAACATTTGTGAATGTTTGATAGCAGTACAATGACGACTGTGGTTTAGTGGCTGGTACAACGGTACTACTTACTGCGTTCCGATTTTGAAAGGGGCGCTGGTAGAATTACAGGCACATGGGCATTGTCAAATTATATCTCAGGGTGAGATGGTGAATTTTGCGATAAGATTTTTGCGATTTCAAGCTCTGAATAAAACGGCAACTGTTATGGAAAGACGCGTCTCTTGGTGTTACAAAATAAAAAAAAATCTACATTGTCTCGGGTATGGGTGTTGGTGGTACCGTCGTTATTTCCGAATTCCATAACACAAATGCTTTAGTTACGTACTTAAGGTTACCTGTCAGAAGTCCGAGATGACGTTTACCAGAAATAACGTTTGGTCGCATTTTCATAACCTAACTTAACCTAACCGAACTTAATTCTGTCTTTGCGATAAACGTCCAATATATCCTGAAAGAACAACGGTTTCGTTATAATTCGGTTTTCGGGGTAATGAACATTCGAACAAACGTTATATGGGAAAAAATAAATTCGAGTTTGTGATAGGTTACCTTTACTTAGGGGTCAGAGCAAGTATGTGATGTTATCTAATATTTAAAAAATTGCATATACTAATCTTATTTCAAACAGGGAAAGATAACATTGTGATGAAACCTTCACGTCGAAGACAGTTCACAACCTTTGGAAAAAGTTGGACGATGATGAATATTTAAATGTGGCGTATTTTGTTCTTCAACAACTTTTTAAGTTATACCATGAACCAATTACTCTAGAGGACTGTTATTCGCTATACAAGACAGCGTAGAGAGGTATTTAGTACATCTAGTCATCTAGCAGTAATGTCAGCATTACTGTGTTCCGGTTTTGAAGAGGGTGCTAGTGAAATTACAGGCACATGGGATTTGTCAACTCACGTCTCAAGGTGGCGGGCGCAGTGGCAGTGCCCCTCAGATCTTTGCAATTTAAAGAGACAGATGTCGCAACGAGTAACAAATAGTTATTTTTGTAACTAATTTATTTTACATTGATAAGCTTCAATTTATCAAACCTAGTCTTATTTCTAGTGATAACAAACGAATCAACTAGATGGCGCTTCTTGCGCAGGTTTTAATGGATAGTGCTCGTTATTCTTTTATTTTGCTTAGGATAAGCGCCATCTACCCATATTAGGAAGTTTTTGTTTATAAATTACTTTGTAATTATTGACACGCAAATTGTACGAAGTTCACAGAATAAGTTTAGCTCATGATCAATATTTGAATCACGTATAAATTACAAATTTTAATTTTTCTGGTGTATATTATTAATTCCTTCCAATCTTAGCTCTCCTGGGGGTCGATTCAGAACCTTACGATAACGATTCGATTTGATATCGTATGATTTCTTTTCATTTTTATTCACAACGCCCGAATCGAACGTCAAACCGTCGAAATCGAAACCGAAATGACGTCACACCCGTACGGTTACTTGAACTTCTCGACCGGCAAAGGCTACAAACGTTATTCAGAACACAGTTATCGAATGGAACTTGCCGAACGTCCTATGGTTTACAAAGCAAGAATGGAAATCTCTTATTATTTTAAAAGAAATATGGATTTTGTTCTATTGATTTATTTTAATGGAAGACTAACGCATGTTTATAATAGTTATTTTTGATACAAGTGCGGAAAGTTAGTCATTATTCACGAGTCTCGAGGCAAGACTCGAGACAAGTGAAAATGACAAATCCGCATGTGTATCAAACAACGTTTTTTAATACGTTTGCGAAAAACCTACATTGAAAGTAAAATAAAACAGTATTTAAAAAAAACCTCATTTTATTCCTTTGTCAATAACAAAATCAAATAGTAAAAAAGTTAATGAAAAAGGCGGGAATGTAAACGATGAAAAAAATTAGTACTTTTTTTGGCCGACTTTTTTCAATATGGCAACTGTTGCCAGTATTCAGCCACATTAAAATTACTATTTATATTACTTTATTTTCTACATAATCGCTACTAAGGAGCATTTACTTCATAGGTGTAAAAATGCGGTCTCTCAATAGATATAGTATAGTAATGACGAATGACTTACGTCACAAAGCACATAAATATGAAATAAATATACAATCTCTTTAGTTCTATGTTTAAGACTTAAAACAACAGTGAATTAAAAAAAAACTGGAAAAGTAAAAAGCACTAGTGCGAGAAATCCAACTTTCCGCACGATTTGTAGTGCGAAAAATACCACGTTTTGAGCAACTGTATTAAAAAAGGATTTTCATTTTTCTTATAATCTATTTCACCGACTCACTCCGTAAACGCTGTTGGGTAACGATATCGTATTCGAATCGAATGTTCTGAATAGCTCTGAAAGCGTCTTCGATTCGAAAACTAAGTACTAAGTTAAAATATCGAAGAGTTCAGAATCCGGTTTCTAACATTTTACTTTTACGTTGGCACAAAGTAGTCTAGATCCATTTAGTATACAAAAAATGATACAGGGAAAAAATTGCTTTCTTATATTTCACATTAAAGAGGAATTAAATTATATCCACTGCCAAAGATAAGACGGAATTTTGACCTTTTTCAGAGTTACGATTAGTATGGAGATTAGCAGCCCTTAGAGTTGGTCTGTGGTTATATCAAAGTCAACAACTCACGCCCCGCTTCAGACGGCAAATCGGTTAAGTGTGAGATCTCCTTGTCGGTGTTATCGGGCGATGTGGCCTGCGACCGACGCTCTGTCTCTACGGTGTACGTGTCCTCGACGTGACTGCCCTGGTCCGAACTACGCCTTCTGCTGTCGCCTTGTTCGCCTTCACCGGCAGCTGGTTCAGCAACTGAATAAATCGAACCTCAATGCATAAATCGACGAAATACAGAAAGTATTTATTTATGAAAAATTATAAAAAAAGGTACGAAATTAAAATAATATTTTAATGTTAGAGTCTTAGAATAATAACGCATGGAATGATAGTTTGAAATCAAACGAACTGTCACAAGTGAGGCAAAAATCAAATTCATGTACGAGTAGGCTAGTTTTAGTAGTAGGTTAATTTTCGGTTTTAGTGAAATTTATATAAAAATACAAGTTGAAACGCGTTACTTCCTTGTGGAATGTGATGTTAGTATCTATTTTATGTTTGTCTGACGTATTTTTACACTCATTTACCGCACATTTCGTCATTTTTAGCTAAAATTCTTGATCTGTTCGCGGTGCAAGTTGACCTTGAGCACTGAAGGCCCGCCCGCTCATGTAGGCCCTTTGGGAGCGCTTCAATTTGCCTCACTTAGCGTGTGCGGACTAGGTTTCTATGCGTTATTATTCTAAGGTTGGAGTAAAAAATTACATAAAAATGAGTTCCGTTTAACTTGACATAGTATTAAAAATCCCTAACGATTTTCTGGAAATTGCAGGTCAAAAATAATTTGTTTTTAATTCAGACTTTCTAGATTTTGAGAGCTCTTTACAAAAAGCCAACTAATAGCCTGGTAAAATTTTCCATTTATTTTAGTACTGTAACTGAGGCGTAGCTTGGGTTGCGTAGCGAGAGGTACTTTTATGAATTTAAACTGGAATAATCTTCAAAATATACTTTATTGCACCTTTTTTACATGCTTTCGGCGTTGAGTTATATTTCGTTGTCAAGATGCTCTATTCTTTTCTTATTTCATTTTTCAAAACATTCTAATTACAAAACTATTCATTCAGCCAGAGATTCTACTCAGAGTAGAGCCTAGACTACAGTACCACTAAAGGATCAACTCCTTTTTCAGTTCAGTGGCGAGTACCATAGACAATAGAATTTTGGTTCAGAACTACTAGAAAATAGTGGTTTAAATATAAGCGGTTCTTGTTCCCTTATGTTCTATCAGTTTGGTTTTTTGTATTGTAGCGTTTGCTTGGGTTCCGTTTGTGTTTGTACTCATACATTGTTTACAAAACACATTAAATATTGGTTGTGTTATTTTATTTAGTCGTAGGAAAAGTAAGTGTTAAAATCTCGTACCTATTACTTAGGTAAACACGGTACGCGACTTTAAGATCAAATAAAATGCTGTCATAATTTGCAACTGTCAAATGGCACCTTGGAGTGAAAACTGCTCGAATGCATTTTTACATAGTTTGTCTTTGCTAATTTTTGTTGTAGCAAAATTTATAAACCACTTGCAAATATATTATGATAGCATCCGGAAGAGGTACAATTTAACTCGATAAATGTTAACTAGTTTGTAGTTATTGTATTTACTGTGTTTTACTGTACATTTCTGAAGAATTACATAGGAATCATATACGATTTGTTACTTATTATTTTTTATATATCGTTGTCGTATTATACAACATCATAATGTCCACTATTTTTTAAAATCTCCTTTGTCAGATTAAATGTGCGAAAAAAAATACAGAGACATCAGTTGGTCAATTTCAATTTTCATATACAATTTTTTGGAACTCTGTAAAATTTTAAAAAGTGACAAGACATCATCCTATTTTTATTTGGTTGACGTGGAAGTCCGCAATATATTTATTACGACACGACGATTTCCGGGTTCGATTCCCGGAAGGATCAATTTCGGGAAATGAATTTATCTAAATTGGTAAATTCCGTTGCTCCGGTACCCACAGGGAACTCCCTAGTTCGAGTCCGGATAGTCGGTGCGTTCATCTAGCACATTAAATGAAATTAATACTAGCTACAAACACTGAGGGGCTGATGTCGTTGATGAAATAGAATTGACTATATTGGCGGGAGCGTACCGGACGACGCGTCCGGTTGCGCGGCCGCGCAGCCGCAGCGGCGCACCTTGACGGCGTCGGTGTCCACGGTGCGGAACCTGAGCGTGCCCGAGCACGAGCGGAACACGGCCAGCTCGCGCCGCGGCGCCGTCGCGCACGCGCACGCGCACACGCGCGCTCCGACTAAGACAAGCCCAAGGTCACGGACGCGCTTGTCCGTAGCCGTAGCAGTGCCGCTCGGACCTTTAAAGCGCTAAGATCTAAGGGGCACTGCCACTGCGCCCGTCACCATGAGACACAAGTGGACAAGTCCCATGTGCCTGTAATTTCACCAGCACCAAGACAGAAATAGGTAAGGTGGCTGCGCTTCCCTGGACGAACTCTTTCACTAGGAGCTCTACTGCTATTAAAACTCTTCTACAATGGACATTTCCGAACCTCGACTACTTGTCGATATCCTATCGGAGAATTTGGAGAGCATGCGTTCCATCTCCATCTCCGTTTAGACATATAGTAAGTGTCACAAGAGGTGAGATTGTGACAGAGCGTGCATCTATTTACCATTACCATTGACCAAAAACTCGAGAGGATTGCCATCGAGTATCTAACCAGAAATAGAGACGAAATTTAGTTTTTTTAAAAACTATTCTGCCATATCATTACTGTGACAACTGCGCTCCGGTTGGCCAGCCCGAATTCGAAACAATTGATGGGTGTCGTCAATGGATAATAATGGACGAAAATTGCAATATTACATATTTAATATTTAATTACCGATGAAGTATGATTTCGTTTGTTTTGTAATTAGATGTTTTGCTGTTTTTCCCCACGCTACCGAATGGAACAGCCCCCCATAGTTAGAGATTATTATCTTTATTATAATAAATATAGACTATTTTTGGAATATAGGTACGGAGATGTACACACAGGTGAGTTGTTGGCGCTGTACTATTTCAGCTTTCTAATTTGTAATTTCAGTGCAAACGAGAGTTGATATTTATAAGTGATGTATCACTCATGAGTTACCAGGAACGAATGGCCCTTATTTCGGTCTAAAAAGGTCAAAATTCCGTCTTTGTACAATGGCGCTGATCGATAGCCCGAAAGTAGTTTATATTACGTAAACGGGCGTGGATATCAATTAATTCCTCTTTAATATGAAATATAAGAAGTAATTTTGTTTTTCTTATAATATTATTCAAATATTGGTCACGAGCTGAAATTATCATCTGAACTTAAAATATATGTGCCAATAGATGGAATTGTATTAAAAAGTAATTCCTAACCAGTGTTGGGCAAAATTTAATTGTTCTGGCAATTAAAGATTGGCAATTGATTAATTGTCAATTGCGAAACAGCAATTAACGATTGATCAATTGTTAATCGCAAATATCTACAATTAACAATTAATCAATTTTCAATCTTTTTTGTACGATGTTTTTGATTAACAATTAACAATTAAAACTGACAATTATGATAAATTTATAGGGCATATGGGGGTGAGTTAGGGCGTTGGTTGTGGGGGCCTGTTGGGGGCCTGCTGGGGGCAGGTTAGGGGGCCGGCTGGGGGCAGGGGAGGGCGCGGGTGGGGGGCCCGTTTGGGGGCCCGGTTGGGGGTCCCGGTTGGGGGCCCCGGTTGGGAACCCGGAGCCCCAACCGGGTTCCATAAACATCTGTGCTATAAGCGCCATCTAGTTGATTTGTTCATCATTAAAAAAAATTAGGGTAGCTTTGATAAATTGCAGCTTGTCAATGTAAAACAAATTAGTTATAAAAGTAGCTATTTGGTACTCGTCGCGACATCTGGGATACCAATAGGTACTAAATATCCGACTACGCTGTCCTGTATCGCGATTAGCAACCCTCTCGATTTATTGGTCCATGCCATTAACAAGAGAACAAAACACAACTGAGACATTTTAAAATCGCTTGTGTCGTGCTTGCTCTAGTAGGAACGATAAGGATTTGAGTTTCCGTCAAGTCACCGCCGCGGAATCTCATGATTAAGGACTGCGAATTGGTTCGAAACATGTCGAATCAAAATACGACTTAAATACGTGAGTTATCCGTTATTTTAGTTAATTTCTGAGTCTCAGGGTGGTTTTCTATTTAAAACGGTAAGGATCTTTTCACAACAAAGTAACAGTGATAATTTTATAGATGAACTGTATTTCTATTCGAACTCACCGTGAGGATCCATTGTATATTTGTTGACCATGGTGGGTTCCGGTGTTGGCGGTGAAGTTGGCTTTGTTTCCTTCCGAATTAACGGGTCAGTGATGAACGGCGAGCTGGTGGCTTGCGGCTCTGAAAGAGGCAAATGATATTCCATACGATCGTCTTTCGAACCATGCGTCGGTACAGGAGATTCAGAAATTAAGGACATCCTATGTTGTTCCGCCTCCCTTTTGCTATCAGATGCGTCAAGATTGTCGTTTTCGTTTCCTTCTGTGCTTGCGCCAGTATCGTATTGCTTTGATTTGCCTTCGTTTTTACCCGTGTCCAGATCTTTATATTTCATGTCTTTGCCCGACGACGGCAACATTATGGACTCCATGTGTTCGGAGCTGTTTCTATTGTTGTTGTATACTTGTTTATCTCTGGTATGGGTCATTTCCTTCCTTGTTTTAGTTAAGGAACTCGTCAAGTCATTGGAATTTCCTTTGCGTTCTGATTTGTAGGCCTTTGTTTCCCAAGGCTTTGTGACCGGAAGAGGTCCTGGAATCTGCTGTCTATAATCTTCTGTCGGAAGTACGGTTGTTTCTGTATTTTCATCATTTGCAATTGCTTCTTTTCCCGGGCAATATTTTTTACACAGACAAGTTATTTTACCGTAGTTCGCTTTCTCTTTTCTTTCTTTTCCTTTCATCTTCTTTCGTTGGTCTTGGTCTGTTATTGTATCCAATTTGTCGCTGAAATTAAAATCACTACATTTCTTACTGTTCGATTCGTGAGTAACCTAAATGTGATGGAGTTTCTTGCCGGTAAAAACATCACTTACATTGCAGAAGTGGGGACATCAGGAGGTTGTGTGTGTAGTGTAGTGAAGCTGGCGTCGTAGTCATTCCAACGTCGGTTCGCGTCATCTAAGATTCGGCGGTCAATTTCATCCTGTTGAGAAATAAAAAACGCGAGTTACATATGTAAGGAGAATAAAGCTATAGCTATATCAAAAATAAAAAGTAGCACAAATAAGATTTTTTTAACTGCCTCTGTTTCACGGTTACCTTGCTGGACTGCTTGTTGGACTACCATACAGAGGCCCCGGGTTTGATTATCGGGACGGGATAAATATTTGTAAGGCCTATATTTATTTCTCTCGCGGGTTTAGTTGTATTTGTAGTTGTCTACCTAGTGCGAGTCCATGGCACCCGCGATACAGAGTTTTCCTAGTGCGGGGCTACGAATGTATGTAAAAAAAAGAAGCGCTGAAGATTTAGGTTCCAATCCATATTCGAAAGGCGAGAATCTATTTCAGTTTATACTCAATTTTTATTTCCTTTCTCTCTCTAATCTATGTTAAACATTTCAATACGACAAAGCACGCGGTAATGTTAGTAGTAAACACGTGGGTCTGCTAGATGTCGCCACTAATACATATATAAAAAAGACAACAGACAAACGACGATTAGCGAAGATTGTTAATGACTGTTCACTTTTGAAAGCGTAGTGACCGTGCTCTTACGTCAGATACGAGACGAACGATATGATTTCATGGGAAATTACTTTATTGTATATAAATAATTTAGCATACGTTGCCTATGCAATCAATACGTAGACTCAAGAAGTTTAGTGTATTCTGAATTTAAAATGGATACTATTAATATAAAAGGAACATTTTGGTAAATTAGTGATTTTTTTCCCCCGTACACATAATTTGGAATCTGTGACAATGATAATATTTTTGTTTTTAAACCATTTATTATGTTTTTAAATTGTCGCGGAACGTTGTCCTTTTTACATGAGTGAAAGAGATAGTTGCTAACTAGGCAATATTTTACTACGGCAAGGGAATTCGGCATCTTGCCTCGTCGGACAAAACAGTCAGTCTCATTTGTTCATAATTAACTTTGTATATTTATATCAAAACGTTATGCCTCGAATTCATTTTCTTCTCTGTTCGTGTGTGTCACTTAATAGTCAGCGGAGGAGGGCGGAGCATCGAAGAGAAAACACATTAGATACGATGGCTATGGACCAAATACTTTTCCATTCCTTGTAATTTATTCTACAATATATCGAGTTAAAACTATCAAAAACGGTCAATGTCTTGTGTACATCCTGTTGTTCTGACTTTCTGTTAATTTTTTTTATGATACCAAGAAATTAACGCCTGATAGATAGTTAACGACACGCCTGTCCATAACCGTTGCAGTGCCACTCAGTGCTTTAAATCACAAAGATAAAAAGGGCACTACTACTGCGCCCGTCACCCTGAGACATAAGTTGATAAGTTCCATGTGTTTGCAATTTCACCAGCACCCCTTACCCTTAAAATTGGCTGCAGAAATAAGTAAGACGACAGCACTTCCCTGGATGAACCCTTTCACAAGGACCTCTACTGCTACTAAACTAAAATGATGTTTACTTTAGACTTGAACTTTTCTTTCTTGTCGCAGAACGGTCCAATGCTGGGGCGGTGTCCGGTGAACCGATGTGGTTCCACATCTGCCTCACCTTCTGATAATGCAACCTAACGAAAACACAAAAAATTATTCTACACACTAAAGTTTATCTAGTCCATCGAAAGGTAAACATGTAGCAGTAGAGCTCGTAGCTACAGAGTTCATCATAGGAAGCAATGCCATCACATCAATTTCTGCTGCCAAGTCGTAATGTGAGCAGTTTGACCATTACTGCTTTCTGGTTTCAAAGGATAAGGGTGCTGGTGAAACTGCAGACACATGGGACTTGTTAAAGTTTTGAGTAGCACAGAAACTTTTTTAATAAAAAAAAAAGTGCGCATTATACTTCCATCTCAACTGATGGAAAGTGACAATGAGGTTGACGATGAAGCATGCAGAACCAAATAATACCTATTCGCTCTCGTCTTGAAAAGGCCCAAGTTAGAGCGTTCAGGGAATAAGTCTGCAGGCAGGGAATTAAACCCATAGCCATTTGCTATATAAATGTGGATGCGTAACGCTTCGTGCGAATTTCCGCTCGTGTCTCTATCAACTTTTCCCTTGCGACCTTACTCAACATTTAAATAAATAATTTAGCACAGGTTGTCGATGAAATCAATACGAAGACTCAAGGAGTGTACAATAGAGTCACGAGTTATGCTTATTTTAGTGAATTAAAAACTTTAAAATGCTCCCCTGTAAACTTGGCAATTTCGACATACGATACTTTATGTAGCAGGGGTCTAATTACACTTTTTGAGTTAGTACACTATTGTTATAACAGTGCGATTTGTTTTAGGACTATTGCAAATTATTCAATTATTTCCCCCGTACACAAAAAAATTAACACTTTTCTAAATTCTATTATTATCTTATTAATTGGTTTTATTATGGACAAGACGACTGCTAATCTCCATACTACCAGATCGTAGCTCTGAAAAAGGTCAATAACCCGTCCTATATGTAGAAGGCGCAAAAAAAATCCTCTTGATTATGAAAATATAAGTAGTCATTATTTTATCATTGTAATATTATTCTAATATTAAGAGGGAGCATGCCAAAAAAGTTTTGACGTTGGCTCCGCCCAAATTTGTGAAACAAATATATGTTCGCGTGACATGCGACAGGAGATGTTGAATTTTGCGCATTAAAAGTACCAAATTCGTTTTAGCGGAATAAATCTAAAACTAAAGGGATTAAAAAAAATCCGTAGTGACAGTTGTCGAGCATGCATAAATATAATTAATTATCAAATTTTTGTCCTAATAACCTGTAGCATTTCGAGGATAAATCGAAAAAATGTGAAAATTAGAGGTCATTTCGTGATTTTTATCTATCGAGGAAACTTTATTGTTTTATGTTTCTGATTAATGTCTATGCTTGAATATATCGTGTAGTTACTCATACAATATTTTATTTTTAACTTTAAAGTGGATATACCCCTCTAAAATCAAATCGAAGATTAGGAATTTTTCCTCTGCTCCCTCTAAAGCCATGAGTCAATATTATTTTCTGAACTTTGACAAATATTGGCATCAATACAATAGCACTGTGTCTTGCGATCGATTCGATTTCGATAGGTAATTTATAAACGTTAATTTATTATTGTTGTTGTTGCTAGTATGGGTAGATGGCGTTAATCCTAAACAAAATAAAAGAATAGTCGGCAATATGCATAAATATTTTTTGTAGTAGCAGTAGAGGTCCTTGTGAAAGAGTTCGTCCAGGGAAGTACTGTCACCTTACCTATTTCTGCCGCCAAGCAGTAATTTCAGCATTACTGTGTTCCGATTTTGAAGGGTAAGGGTGTAATTACAGGCACATGTGACTTGTCATCTTACGTCTCAGGTTAACGGGCGCAGTGGTAGTGCCCCTCAGGTCTATGCAATTTAAAGCTGTGAGTGACATCAGGCGCACGACTTGGTCGTCCCGTCACTTAATGTTATAAAAAAAGCAATAAGCGCCATCTAGTTGTTTTATTTATTACCATTAGAAATTATCTAGTTTTCATAAAATGCAGCTTTTCCAGACTGGACAATAAAAAACATGTATTAGGATTAGAATGTTCGTGTATTGTAGAAATAGGTGTATTAAATTTACATTCGTGGAAAATCACTGGATTTAAACGTTCTCAGCGACGTGCACTGTTCGTGAGTAGTGGTTGCGGACAAGCGTACAGCGCCGCCGCGCCGCCCGCGCATCTAAAGTCCCCTCGCCTTGTCGGTTCCTTCCATCGTTTACACGTCTCGTCAATGTAAAATAAATTTGTTTCACAAATAGCCATTTGGTATTTACTCGCTTTACTTACATTGATTTATCAATATGTACTTGTTAGCCGACTATGGTGTCTTACATCGCAATTAGCAGTCCCCTTGACTTATCGGTCAATGGTTTTACTAATTTAAAAGGTACGGAACATGGTCCTTTTTTCATAGGAGTGAATGAGAGACATTTTACTAAGGAAGGGAACAGGCATTTGCCTCGTCGAAAACAGTCAGGCGTTTCATTTGTGCAAAATATATTCATTTAGGTTTCAAATTCAATGGCCTCGAGTTCTTAAAGCGAACCAATAACAAAGTAGATCAAAATACATCTCTAGTCAGCTGCTGGGAGCTGTAAAGGTACGAACTGAGTAAAGAAAAGCTTTCATAGATTTCTCACAGATGGCGCTACGTCACCAAAGTCGTTAAAAACCAAAAACAAAGATCTGCAACAAGGACGTAGATAAATTCGTAAGATCCACTATTCCGTGGCTTAGTTGGCACAGCGTCTGCCACGGTTTGCTGGAAGACGTTGGTTCGAATCCAGCCGGATCGAAGGGATTTTTCTGAGTGTTAATAATTAGAAGAAAATAGTTATAAGTTTACCTTAGATTCTTCTTGTATGTCCGCCTTTTCTGTTTTGTCATTGAAAGATGCGTGAATGCTGGTGCGGTGTGGGCGGCTTCGATTTGATTCCACATCTGCCTCATTCGAAGGTGATCCAGCCTAATAAATGAAATGAATTCATGAATATCAGAATGTATTGCGCATAAAACTTTAGCCTGGCAATATTGAACAGTAATGTAAGTGTTTTGAAATAAGTTAATATACAAAACGCGACCTTGCTTTCCTACTTATGTAGTCATTTCTTTCAAGGAAACTTAGGATAGAAAATTAGGAGATGCAAAGAGCAGTATTATTGTAATATGTTTTTTAAACATTGACCTACCAACAAATGGACGACGGGTCTAATACAAAAACCACCAAGGAAATGTCCGAAGTTAACCTACACAAACATAGTCTACCGCCTTCATTTGAAAGAGCACAAGTAACATTTTGTTCAAAAAGAATTTTGTGTACAGTCGTGATCAGTAAAAAAATTACGATTTGTCACTATTTTTATTTTTTCCTAGGTGGATAAGGTATTAAGTTACCGCAATAGAAAAGTAGATATTTTTAACATCATTTCTTTAAACATTATTTTCTCGGTTTTGACTTTTTGTCTCAAGTGTCCTTTCAACTAACGGCGACTGTAATGAGGTATAAAGAAATATAAAAAACTAAAACATTTTTGAAACTTTAATGAAACAAAAACTTTGTACACAGCTTCTGTGTACTTGGATGACAAAAATCCATAGTAATGGTCCAGTTAGCTCTTTCTTATTGTACATATATCTATTATTAGCAGAAAACCCTTTACAACTCTTTTGTATTTAAGCCTGGCACACACTCAGTCCGCGTTTTATTCTTTGCTGTCGAACTCACGATCATTAAGCTTGGTGCATTACTTTATCGATCTCATCATTAATCGGAATATCTTTTCATAGAGTTTCGTAATTTGTTTAAAAAAATATATACAGGCTGTATATTTGAAAGTGAGACATATTCATACATGTCATAGTAAATCATGTTACAACTTAACATAGACTAAAATAAAATTAGGATATGGGATAGAACAAAAAATAAATCAACAAATGTGTTTTAAAGTGTAGATAGGAATAAACCGATTCCCTTTACGCTTGATTTCGAGTGCAATGGGAATGCTACCAAGCGAGCGCCGAGTGAGACAGCAACAATAACAATGATTTCACATTTACGTTTTAGGTTATGTTAATTGTTTTTTACTTGAACTATCATCGAAATGTTTTAGTAAGTAGTTATCATTTAATAAGAATTGAGGTTTTTGGCGTAGTTAAAAATGTGAAATCAAATTAATTACAATGATTGATTTTTTAGTTATTTGCAGTTTATTTACACTTACGTGGTACGGAGCAAGTGTTCAAAATGTCCACCGTTTTCCACAATGCATAGTCTAGCACGGCATAGTAAATTTTGTTTTAAATTGTACAACACAAACACATTTTGTCTCACAGTATAAAATGCTGAGATAATCCTCTCACGCAACGCTTCGACACTGTTCACCTCCTCCGCGTAAACTCCGATTTGGGAACATTTCAATAGCTTGCCTCACACTATCACCACTTATTGCGTAAAGTCGCACCATCTCAGTCAATTCCACGTTAGAATAAATACCCATTTTGCGGCGATCGGGTGAGCGGAAGGACAAATAATTTACGTGTCTTAGTTAGATCAAGGTCGCGCGTGGACTGAGCAATTTCGCGTATGCGCCCGCGTCCTCACCATCGACCTGTGCTTTGCTTTTCGCCGCTGCGTCGGAGCAATAATAGTGATGTGCATAGATTTCGATAACTAATGTTGTGCTCAAGTAGTAGTCGATAAAAAAACTTAAAAAATATTTTTTGTAAAGTTTAAGTTCATTAGTTTATTATTTCTTTGGGTTGAGAATCAGGAATATAACGCACTCTATAAGTATGTCCCATTTTCAAATATACAGCCTGTATATTAAATATTTCTCGCTAATACTATGATATTTGAAATAAACATTGCAAATGATAAATGTGAACAAAGGTCTATTTAGTAACGTTCTAAAGAACCTTACTCATTCTTCTCAGGGGAATCTGCTTTACGAATGATTAGTCGAGTTTAATGTATTTTGCTTGTTTATGAGATGAAGATATTCTCGATTTTATTTTTTTATTTAGTAAGACTATAAAATAAGACTTACAGCTTGCGCCTTAAGGTTGTCCAACTGCGATTGTAGGTTGGATATTCGCTGAAGCAAATCTTCGTTAGTTTTGACTAGCGCCTCCTGCAAATAATAATCATCATCAGCAGGAAGACGTCTATTGCTGAACATAGGCCTCCTCCAAAGATTTTTTTTATTCTAATGTAAGTGCGCATTTGACCTCCATCTCACCTGATGGAAAATGACGATGAGGTCGGCGATGGAGCATGCACACCTAGATAAATGTTGCCTATTCACTCTCGCCTTGAAAATGTCCAAGTTATAACGTTCAGGGAACAAGTCTGCAGGCAGGGAATTCCACTCCATAGCCGTTCGCCATATAAATGTGGAAGCGTAACGCTTCGTGCGAATCTTTGGAGTATCCACAACATAGGGGTGGAAGCCAAGCCTATGCCTAGTCCCCCGAAGATGGAAATGGATGGGGATGGATGGAGATTGGCAGACTAGCCGGTCGGATGCGACGTGAAACATAATTAGATTTCCAAAATATAAACAAATGAGAAATCCAAGGAAAAAAATATATTTTAAGTGGTAGTTTCCTATTGACGATAATAAGCGTTTAGAATTTTTTTCAAGCTGTAATCAGATAAAACTTAAAACAATGTACATTTTTCAATATATATTTTTAATCAATTATGTTTAATACAATAATTATAACAAAAGATTAATAAATGTTTAAGGTTGTATATAATTTTATAATGTTAAAAAAACAGAACACGTAGCTCCGTACACGTAGTACACGTAGTAGTATGCTCCTTTAAAATGGTAAATGGTTTTTTTATCAACCTGTATGATACTAAGGTGTGTTTATGAATAAACATATCCTATTATTACTATTATGCTATAAATAAACAAATTAGTATATTTAATACCTTATCATCAACTTCGGAGAGTCTACTTTTATTTGGGTCCGTGAAACCCGAATCTTCTGATTTCCCTCCGTAGTATTGCACCGATGTTGACGTTACCGTTAGCCTGTCGCCGCCCTCCTGAAATAGTATGTTATACAAGTATCTGTTACGGAATCACCCAGTCAGAAACTTCATTATGCCAATGCTGTAAGAGCGAAAAAACTCGTTGAGGGTTTCGCTTCCGCTCAGATTGTCTTTTTCACTCTTATTTTGCACAAAGAAGCGCTGGCAGTACTGAAAAAGTAATTGTTAGTATCGAGTTCTTAGGTTTTCGCGATTGTTACATAGGAAATGAAACTATTGTTCCGGATTTAAATCGCGTATATTTGTTTTTTCAAACAAACCGACGTTTTGGGCCCTTTACAGGTCCCATGGTCAACCGTGACCTTTATTTGTGAACTTTATTGACTTTTTTACCTTAGTGGGTGTATCGTTCCAGTCCACTGGAGAGTTCATGGAATCACGATGATCTCTGGAAGCCCTGTCATCCCTCGAACTTTCCGCCATCTACGAAGCAAATATCAAATCAAACATCATCATCATTTATAGAGGTATTCAATAAAACCTCAAATATGCAACACATTGCAATTTTAAAGTTAGAGTTTTGCTTCAGTCTCTATGTTTTGTTTAGTTCTCCACGGGCCCTAAAAAGACCCTCAGCTGTCTCTGTGTCCGTGACTACCGCGTCGTGACGCCAAATGCGAGTACCTTAATACTTTAAGCGAAGTGTCCTCTTTCTGGAGGGAGATCTAAAAATATCGGTAAAACCGTATGCGTGTTTCATTATTTTTTGTTAACCTATAAGTTCAAAGGACTGTATCAACATACAAACGCACATTTCATTTCTGACCAAAGGTTTGAACGATATTCAAGGTAACGCTATTATTATGTTCAAGCATACAAAATTAATATTTGGTATTCAAAAATAATAGAAGATCCTCTTATTTTTTAACCGACTTCAAAAAAAAGGAGGAGGTTCTCAATTCGTCTGTATGTTTTTTTTGTATGTATATTGCACGATAACTCCGCCGTTTGTGAACCAATTTTGATGATTCTTTTTTGTTGGAAAGAAGGTACCTCAGATGTGGTCCCACTGAAGAAAATATTCCACCTCTAAGGGTGGCAACTAGGGGATGAGTGACTTTTGACGTCGGTTTTTTTAACCGGAGGTTAGGTTATTTAAATTAGCCTTTTCTTTTAATAATATATAGATGTCATTTGTAACTAATATCTTTTGATATTGATCTCTTAATAAATCTTGGTTGCTTGGTTGCGCTGTCTATTCGGTTAGGTTAGGTTAGTATACGAAAAAATAGCACGAAGCGAGTGTGCTGCGGCAGCGGCTGGCGAGTGCTAGAAGCCAATTTGCTTGCGTTCCCGAACATGTTTTAAGGTCAAAGTATATTATAATTAATATAGCATGAGTACACAAATATAATCGACATTTACTTAGTTTTAAAAATATGTATCTAAATTTTATTTTCAATGTTCAGTTGTCTTACTTTTGAGGCCCAACATAAAACTATCAAAGTAGTTTTTTTATAGCATCAAGTGACGGGACGAACCAGTCGTGCGCCTAATGGTTAGCTACACGCCTGTCCATAACAGTTACAGTGCCACTCAGAGCTTTAAATTGCAAAGATCTGAGGGGCACTGCCACTGTGCACGTCACCTTGAGACATAAGTTGACAAGTACCATGTGCCTGTAATTTCAACTGCACCCTTCAAAACCGGAACACAGTAATGCGGACATTACTGCTTGCCAGAAATAGGTACAGTGGCAGTACTACCTTGGATAAACTCTTTCATTAATTTTCAGAAATCATTTTTTGCGCAGCTCAGAACATTATTATGAAAATATCGATTGATTTAATTTATTTTGTCACAGAGAAAAAGGATCAATCATTAAAAAAGATGACCGTTTAGATATTTTCCTATGCTGCTTTTGCAAATTTAGGACCATTCGACCCCTCCGACGTAAAGTATCGTATGTCGCAATTGCCAAGTTTACAGGGAAGCGTTTTAAAGTTCTGAATTCATTGAAACGAACATAACACGTGACTTTAGCATTTCTCAGTTTTATTCGGCAAAGCTCATTACTCACATAAAAGCCTAGATATCGGTTAGATGATCTATGGTGATCACGCTTTCAGTGAATTCAGAACTTTAAAGCGCTCCCCTGTAAACTTCGACATACGATACTTTACGTAGGAGGGGTCGATTTAAATACATGCCACTAATAATCGAGTAAAAATTCGTTCAGAGAAGGGATAATTTTTGCTTTCGGGGTGATGATAACCATATTGGTAACATACCGAATAATCATTGAGTCTTTCGTGTCTCTTGTCTTCTTGAGCCAGATCCAGGGTCTTTACTTCATTAATACGATGCAACCTCTCTTCGAAGGCGCGCGTCACCTGCCCCGCGATCTCGGAAGCTTTTATCTGCGCCTGCAGCTCCGCCACGCGGCTTTGTTCCAGTTTTAATTCAGTGTCTATATCACCTACAAACAGTCGTATTATAGGAATAATTGCATATTTTATAACTTACAAGTATAGGAACTGAAACTATTTTATAAGCAAGTTTAGTAAATGAAAGAAGCTTATTAGTTCCTCAAGGAATTTTGGTCAATTCTACATGAACATTAGTAAATCCAAAGATCGACGAAGAAGACGTCTCTTAGCAAACCGTGACAGACGCTATGGTAACTAAGCCACGGAACGAACCAGCGGACCTCACGAATTTTTCTATGTGCTTGTTGACGGATCTTTGTACTTCGTTCTCACCGCATTGTTGTTGCATATCCCGTAGTTTAGTTTTCAATTCCTTCACCTCTCCGTCGTGACGCTGTGAGGTATGATCCCTGTCTCCACGAATACGTAAGTTTTCCTCACGCAAATTTGATACTTCTTGCTCGAGACGGGAAATCCGGCTTGAGTATTCGTCGTGAGTATTAGTTAGCTCCTGCCGACGACATTAATTATGATAACCGCTAAGTGAATTCAAGATGGCGAATCGATTATTGGAATAGTTTGATCAAATACAAAATTGTAGCAGCGCAGCGTGGAAATCTATTAAAAATATTTTGACATTTATCATTGACTTACAATTATATGGACGTCGGATCCGCGCTAAAAAGTGTCCGAACTTATAGTGCGTTAAAATCGTATACAGAGCGTCATTCACGCTTTAGTCTTCGTTTGTTCAACTGACAGCGAAGCAAGCAAAATTAGACAGTACTGCGATGACATTACAATTTAAATTCAACGTTTTAGCTTTTTCATATTCCTTTACATGTCACTACGTTTAAATAGGTTGACTTGGGACATTTTTTTCGTGGTTTTTGTATTAGACCCGTCGTCCATTTATTTGTAAGTCAATGCAGAAATTCGTCTCAAAACAATTTTGTATATAAAGATAAGGTTCAATTTCTAATAAATATACTGATATTTTTGATAGATTTTAAAGCTAATTTTGACGCTGGCTGCACCAAAAACTCGCAATCAACTAGTTGGGAGCTCATGTCAAAGTTTGATTAGAAAGTTTGATCCATAAGAATCTCACGAACACTATTGTCGATTTTGAAATTGAACATATGATTTTGAGTATTTGAAAGTAAAATAAGCAAATGTTAATAAACAAAGGGTATACTAACAGCTTGCAAATAAGATATTTTCTGTTTTAACTCCTGCATCAGAGTTCTGCATCTGTTCTCATCGCATAGCTCAGGCGAACTGCAAATTTAACATTTCTTACAACACGAAAAAGGAAAAGAAATTAAAATTTACTTAAAACGTTATCTATCATAAGCTGAACTATTTGCTACAACCAAAACAGGACCCCGATTCAGAACTCTTTCGATTGGATATCGTTCTCGAATCGAAGGGCGCTTTCCGAGCTACTCAGAACATTCCGAGTCAAACGTTCGATTCGGATTCGGATACGATACGGTTATCCAACAGCGTTTGCGGTGTTACTCGTTGAAATAGGTTCATTCAGATAGGATTGAACGTGTACAAAAACGTTTCCTCTATCACCTAACGTATAATTTTAAATGTAAGCAGTTATTTTCATATGAGTCACGTCTCTCTTATTTTAATATTTCCTCATTGCAAAAACGCCGAAAATCGCTTGACCTGATCTTTTTATTTAAGATTATTCATGGTGTCATCGACGCTCCTGATATACTCGAGTGCTTGTATCTATCTGTACCTCGTCCCGGAAGTCGCCTAATCAATCGTAAAACTTTCGCACTCCCTATTTGCAGAACCAACCTTGGTCAACACAGTCCAGTGTATCGCATGTGTTCTTATTATAATGCTATCAGATATGATTTTGACATATTCTCTTGTTCTGTGGTCTCAGCTAGAAACTCAATAAGAAAATGTGTTATATAGTGACTGCGCGATGAATTTTAGTTGTCTGTTTCCTATTTCATAAATAGTAGATATGTAAATCTTAATTTACTATAATTTTGTTTAAACACTTTGTTTTAAATACGAAACGCTTTGTTCACATCTAGAAGGACACACTCTTCTCGCCTTATAATGTTAACCAATCTGTAGTATTTGATTTAAGACTTGTATCCAGTTTTGTGAACCGAATAAAAAAAAAAAGAAAAATTGATGGTCAAAAATATAGGAATGCAATATTTTTGCATTAAAATAAAATTAAACAAAATCCAGACTTTATTGAAAATGATAAGAGATTTCCATATTACATTCTTACTTTGTAAACAATATGACGTTCGGTAACTTTCATTCGACAACTGTTTCCTGAAAAACGTTTGTAGCCTTTGCCGGTCGAGAAGTTCGAGTAAACGTAAGGGTGTGACATCATTTCGGTTCGGTTTTGAATACGACAGTTTAACGTTCGATTCGGGTGTTGTGAATAGAAATGAAATCGGTCGACAACTGAGTTATCGTAAGATTCTGAACCGACTCACTGCACCCAAGTAACGCGCGGCGACGCGCGACTCCATATTTACATAACACAAATTTGTACCTTAATAATGGGACAATAGAGATGAATATGCTATAGGCGAAAACATGACGCGTCGCGACGCTTCGACTGTGCGCCTGTGTGACTTGAGCCTTAAGAGAAGGCGATAGTTCTCTTTGTTTCCTTCTTTCAATAGTGGCGCCCAACGTGTGTACGTATTGTACAAGAACATTTTCGAGTTCTTAGGTTTTCGCGATTGTTACACATAGGAAATGAAACTATTTTTCCCGATTTAAATCGCGTATATTTGTTTTTTCAAACAAAACGTTTCGGGCCCTTTACGGGTCCCATGGTCACGGTTGACTGAGGTGGTACAGTCTTCAACCAGTTATGTCTAATATTGATGCAAACCACCCTATTTTTTCACTATAGTTACAATAGTTATTAATTAAATACCTTATTTTTAATTTTACAAAGAAAACATTCCAATTTACGCTACATTAAGTTATACAAATTATTTTATCGAATGAATTTTTATTAAGTTCAATTTATTATTAATTAATAATAGAAATTATAATAAACTAAACGGTTTGTTTGAAAAAACAAATATACGCGATTTAAATCCTGAAAAATAGTTTCATTTCCTATGTTATTACCTTTTGTTAGATCCAATAAAATCAGGTTTAGTGGTTTGCTTTGATTTGTCTTCTTTTTTTACTTTGTCAGGTACTCGGCTGAAATGGGTAACATAAATTAATAATTTATGTAATTTGGGTAATTTTTAGGTAATTTGATATATTATCAAATATACGTGTATGATAATTGATAATTGAGATTGTCAAGTATTTTTTTATGACTTATCAAATAGCAACACTATTTGTAAATAGTGTTGCTGTAGTTAATCTCAATGCATTTGACATTAAAGGAAACAAAACGGTTATTTTTACCGATGATTTAGCTCGCCTACCGATTGCCAACCGAGAGGAAGAGTTGCCTATGCCTAATTTTCATAATACGTGAAACTTTTTTTAAGCACTCCACCTTCTACCACATGTCTTCACGACCGACAATATACGGTTAACTATAACTCGTACAGATTACAATTTTCTATTCTTATATATCAAAATATCATCACTGGGTATCACAAATTTTTGTTAGTAATTAGTAAAAAGAACTGTTATTACAACTGATTCAATTAAATAAATCAAAAGGCGTATGTGGGACAATCCGGATTCCTCAAGTTGTGACGATGTTGACTTTTTTTATTCGCACGGCAGTACGATGCGAACGACGTTACCCTATACCGTAACTAGAATTCAAATAGCGCGACCTGCGCAGGCGACCGTAGTACACGCACACATGAACAGGTTCACCCTACGGTATCACTTAAAAGAATTGATTTTCGATCTTGCGCCGCCCGGTCGTCTGCGCTGGTATACAAAACTGCACAGGTCCGTTCCAACACACGTTCCGGTCTGCCTGCACAGGTCGACCTCTCCGGTATATACTATACCGTAGCGTGTACAGCCGGCATAATGGTATTTGTTACCAAATTTGTCTTATTTCTTACTGAGTGAATGATAATGAATGAATGATATTGTAACATTACCTTTTGTTTTTATGTGTTTGCTCTTGAGTGTCCATATCATTTTCCGCTTCAAGACTTGTGAGATCATGCTCCCTGAAAAACAAGAGCAAACATTGTCAAATTAATAGAGAACGTTTATTTCTCTAGCTATCAAAAGATATTCAGTAGATATATTTATAATTGTTGATGTGCCCCGATCGTTGTTAACCGTATCTAGACCAGCGCCAGTGGCGTAATCTACGTGGTATATATTTTTCTGGTGTTTGAAGAAACTAGAAAACTTTGTTTAAATTAACCTAATTAATTTTCAGATTGTTACATCTTAACTTGAAAGTTAGCCGACATGTAAACGACGTTGTCGACTCCGCGGTCAAGTCGTTTTCATGGTGTCGCCATCTGTATGCACCCGGGTTAGATACCCGGCCCATACAGACGGCCCGGATATACATTGTAGAAAATTATCTCTTTTATATTATTATTGTCTCGGGTCTGGGTATATGTGGTACCGTCGTTGTTTCCAATTTGCATAACACAAGTGCTTTAGTAACTTACTTTGGGATCAGAGCAATGTTATGTAATATTGACTAATATTTATTTATTATATTTATTCATTAACTGTTAAGAATGTAATTACCCAATCAACGGAATGTTATGTAAATTTGAATTCTTTCTTCTTCCTGCTCAAAGTTTTTTCTGAAATTAAGAAAAATAATTCGACCTGACTGAAGTCAGAGAACTTGGCCCTTCTTGGAGACATGCCCATAAGAACTCTAACATTACAAAAAATCCCGATCCCGGAATGCTCCCACAACGCTCCCTCTAACGTCTGTGTAGCCAGAGCAGTTCTTGGCCACCCTGGACCCATGGGGGAGGCTGTACAAAGTTGTGCGCAACAAAATGTACGGCGCATCCCCCATGGAGTCACTGGAGCTGGATCTCCTCAACCGAGTGGTGTAGGGCCTCTGCCCGGATCTCATCTCCTCCTCGGAAATCACCGAGGGGGAGATGGAATGGGCGCTGGGACGGCTGCGAGGGCGGAAGAAGGCCCCAAAGATATAGAAAAATAAGGTAGATATGTAATGACGCTATGTAAGATCGGGTACCGATGTCGCCACTTTTTAGCTTGTGTACAATTCAAACTTTACGCTCTATTATCTACTGCCATAACTTAAAGATTTTGGTTGGGTAGGGCATAAAACGTGAAAAAGACGTAACACAATTTTAAAATTTAACAAAATTTAACTTACAGTCACTTAAATAAGAGTTATATTAAAAATTTCAGTATTTTTTCTATCCTGGTTCAGCCATTCACCAGTGGCGTTTTAGTAAAAATGCTACTAGTATATCGTCGGTTAAAAGGTAAAACTCACTAATAGCCTAATTGGCCAAAGGGAGATAATTAAGATTTTGTATTTTTTCATTATGAAAAATCACTAAAGGACTGGTATGTATTAAAACATGAAGGACACCACAGACTTACTGAATTTTTCTTGTCATAGATGTTCTTCCCAATAAAGCAAAATTGAAAAAATCTAGTTTTTGAACAAAATGTCACTTAATGAGTTTTACCTTTTAACCGACGATATAATAGCTAACTAACAAAAGTTAGTTTCTGCACTTAGTAGTTAACAAAAGTTGGTTTCTACACTGACCCGGCCGCGGAACGACCCCGGGACCTCGGAAATGACGACACCATGAAAACCGGTGCAAACCACTCAACCACAAAGGCATGACATATAGTAATGACATAATATTTGATCCACCGAATTCAGGTACCACCGAAATCAGGATCATTTAACAATTTTTGTATAAAAAAAGAAAAAAAAGACAATAAAACATTCAATAATCTACATAAACATTTACTAACATGATTAACTATTAAATCAAGCTTTAAAAACTAAAATTTATATAAAAAAACGACCAGAACAATGCAAACAAATTGCATTTTATGATTATTAATTAAAATCAGTTTTCAATGTCTTCTTCAGAGAATGACATTAGCAATGTGTCCCTTAAGCGAATCTGCCTTATGAACGAGTCGTAGTGTTCAATGTGACAATTCAAATATGATTTCCTTGCCTATGAATTAAAAACATACATAATTATTTGAATTTACAAATTACAATTTGTAGTGTCCTTCTCTTTTCAGTTTTAATTTTAAATATTTATAAAATGAACAAAACTCACAATGTTTTATTATCTTCTGCTAATTTCTCAGTTTCTTTACTCAGTGTACGTTTCGACGACAAACATTCTCTGAAACACAGTTTTATCATGGACCAAGAATAATAATCGCGAAACAAGACAGTAGTCGGGTATTTAGTACATATTCGTACGCCAGATGTCGCGACGTGAACCAAATGGCTATTTTTGTAACTAAGCTGTTATACATTGACAAGCTGTGCAATTTATCAAAGCTACCCTAATTATTTTCTAGTGATAACAAACAAATCAACTAGATGGAGCTTATTGCAGAGATTTTTATGGATTGTACAGAAATAGAGAAGAGTTAAAGGCCATCCATCCTTGGCAACTCATCAGATAAATGGGCCCTATATCACTTTTAAATATCAACTCTCGTTTGCGCTGAAATCACAAATTAGAAAACTGAAATAGTGCAGCACCAACAACTGACCTGTGTGTACGTATTCGTATATTCCAAAAAATATTGTATTTATTGTAATAAAGATAATGTATCTAACAATGAGGGGCTGTTACATTCGGTGGTGTGGGAAAAATAGCAAAACATCTAATTACAAAACAAACGGAATCACATTTCATCGGTAATTAAATATTAAATATGTAATTTTGCAATTTTCTTCTATTATAGCGAAGCTCAAGTTAAACTGGACGATTTGAACTGAAAAATTGACGATCGAATTCGGGCTTGCCAATCGGAGCGAAGTTTGATGTGGCAGAATAGTTTTCAAATAAATTAAATGACATTTCGTCTCTGTCCCTATATATATACTCGATGGTACCGGATATTCCTTTATGTTGTTTAGGATTAACGCCATCTACCCATATTAGCAAGCGGTAATTTATAAATTGTTTATAACACACAATGCCATCTATTGATGCATATTTGTCAGAAAATAATTCGATCTCATGGTCAATATTTGAATAATATTACAAGGAAAAAAAAAACTGAGCGAAACTTTCACATTAAAGAGGAATCAATTTATATCCACTACCATTTACGTAATATAAACTACTTTCAAGCTATCGATCAGCGCCATCTGGACATAAGAAAGAATTTTGACCTTTTTCAGAGCTACGATCTGTAATATGGAGATAGAAATGGTTCTAGTAGCAGTAGAGCAGCTTGTGATAGAGTTCGTCCAGGAAATTACTGCCACCTTACCTATTTCTGCCGCCAAGCAGTAACGTCAGCATTACTGTGTTCCGGTTTTGAACGGTAAGGGTGCTGGTGAAATTACAGGTACATGGGACTTGCCAACTTAAGTCTTTCAATGACGAGTGCAGTGGCAGTGCCCCTCAGATCTTTGCGATTTAAAGCTCTCAGTGGCACTGCAATTGTTATGGACTGGCGTGTAGTTTACCTTCAGGCGCACGACTTGTTCGTCCCGTTACTAGATGTTATAAAAAAAGCGAGATTAGCAGTCGTCTAAGAGTTATTTGGTCTGTGGTTTCATAGAATTTTAGAAGATATACAAATGAGTGTAAATACGATGTGTGACACACCAGTTAACAGAGAGCATCAGTGTTTTACCAGAACAGTGGTTATTGTAAGCCACTGAGACAAGTAAATTGTGGGAGGATACGGGGTAAGATAAATATTGTTATACGAAACTTGTTAAGCTTTTCATATGAAAATTATAGTCTAACATGTTAGCTCAAATTCTAAGTTCAGTACTTAAGATTTATTTGTCCTGAGCCCATATCATGTACTCGATGCTACTTTTACTTTGTTTGCCATATATTAACTTGTTAAGTAAGTAAATTCCACCATTTAATTTTAAGAGCACTCCTACAGCGGGATCCCAGTTTCGGATAAATACAGCGTAACGAACATCGTATTTTACATATTTTTTATCGATACCTTAAAGAAGACGGAATTCCCATTCCGGAAATTTCGAAATTCCTTAAATGAACTCTGGCATTATAGGTCTATTTTTAAGAGGAATATAAATAAGTAAATAATTACTAGTTCTTGTATGACTGTTTGTTGCCACAAGTAAATAAAAAAAAAAAAATTCTGATCTCGCGTCACCGAACTCCTATAACCAAACTACCATTACTGAACTCCCATTAACGTATCCCATTACCGTATACCATTATGAACTCCCATTACCGAACTCCTATAGCCAAACTACCATTACCGTATCCCATTATGAACTCCCATTACCGAACTCCTATAAC